>NC_091955.1:19245130-19415130 GCF_031021105.1 Erythrolamprus reginae | reverse complement strand
TGTAGAAACAAAGTCCTTCGCACAAATTCTTCAAAAAGCCCAAGTTAATGTGGTACATGATGGATCTCCTTCTATTTATTGATCTATGAATTTAGAATCTATTCATTCTCAACTAACCAACATTTTTCATATCTTTCTTTTTCAAGAACAAAATATCCCTTAATCAATGACAAGGGTGTTATATTGGTTACTGGTGAAAATAGATTAACAAGGATCTGGCATATTTTTCTCAGCCAAAGAAATGTGAAATGTGATTTTTTAAAAAATTATTATAAATAGGTTTCACTTGAAAGGCAATGGGCTTCAAGAAGAGAATGCAAACAAGGCATATAGAGATAGATAGATAGATAGATAGATAGATAGATAAATAAATAGAGAAAGAAAGAAAGAAAGAAAGAAAGAAAGAAAGAAAGAAAGAAAGAAAGAAAGAAAGAAAGAAAGAAAGAAAGAAAGAAAGAAAGCTATTAAGTCCACAAATATCTGAGGCTGAATCACACTTAGTAACTCCACCTACTGGTTTATTTATATGTTATAGATTTCTCTCGGACATGATGAGTTATGTAAATTTCTTTTAGCAATAATCAGATGAAGGTCAAAAAAGCCAAGGTGGAATCCACGACCAAGAAATTGAAGCCATGGCATTATAGTGCATGTAGAAAGAAGTGTTGCTTTGGTCGCCAGATTGTTTCTGCCATTTAAATATTTTCACTCCTCTGAAGATATTTCTGGCAATTAAGTATATACAGAAGAAGATTTTATACATATAGCTGTACGAAGGGAAAGTTCAGTGCAAGTAACTATTTGCGCCAGATGTGGAATAACAACGTGGACACAAGAGCTGGGATTAAAATGGGTCATTTTATTAAAGTTAATATAACTTTAACTGATTATTAACTAATAACCAAGGTTCTGCAGAGGCCACTAAACCAATGGGGCAGAAATAATAACAATAAACCTTCCTGGGCAATTATGGGCATAGCTCCTTGCTGAACAAAATTAGGACAAAATTCAGGCATATTTCTTTTGGAAAATCACTGCCAAAGGGTAGCATTTCAGAAAGCTAGGAGACGAAGTCCTTTCACTCCATGCATAGCATAAGGCTTGAATTGAGAATAAGTCACTGAGAAATTTTATTTTCTCAAAATACAGAGCCACATCTACGCAGGCAAACATGCATATCAAGTCCCTAAAGTTAACCTTACTATCAAGCCATTGTGAAAATTCAATCAAACCTTCATTAGGTTTCCAGGAGGATACTTGAAAAGAACCCTTAGCTCAGGATATTTCTTGAAAAGTAATTGATAAGTGGTATGGTTCACCAGTTGTGGGGATTTTTTAGGATTTAATAATAATAGGCTCAAGTAATTTTTGGGAGGGATGCTTTTTTCAGCTGTCAAACATCCTGAAATGTCTATCATCAACAGCACTTTGCTTCTGCCTTTTTGATATTTTTTAGTAAACCCCATCTCCAAAAATAAGTGATCTGAAACCAAACAATGTGGAGCTTTCTTTTATCTAATGCCATCAAGTCAAGATGTGAGAGATCACTTATTTTCCATAGTTCCTGAAAAAACTGTATTAAAAGTAAAGTTATTTTTAACCCCTTCTCAGCTAAGAAATCAATTGATATTTAAGAATGGTCTGGGGTGGAATGAGACTGTATTCTATTTCTTTGAAAATTGTGCGAAAGCAAATAATAATGAGTAGTGTAATCTGGAAATGATTTACAATAGAGGTGTAATTGTGTCTCAATATATAAAATATGTCCATAGTCTTTGGGGATATTTGGTTTCAACAGGGTGAGGAATCCTTTATGACTAAAACCACACATATTAACCTGTCTTTGGTTTGTTTATATTCCAGCTCTTTGTGAAATGTCCCTATTGTGTAGAAATGATAACACAACATCTTTATTTTTATTCAACAAGGTTGAAGCCTGTTTACATTTGCATAGAAGTAAAACCTCCTGAATGCAGTATGGCAGATTGCTGTAATTTTATGTCTCTCTTATCATCCATATTTACAAAAACAATAACAGTAATGGTCTTAAAAAGCCAGTTTGGTGTGATATGGCATCGGGATTAATTGAATTTTTGGATTTGGAAACTGTCCAACTGCGAAAATATTCTGGATGATTTATAGAATTTAAAATACCCAATTGAAGAAACACCATCAACCTTATGAAATATTGTAATGGTTACTATCACCCTGAAATGAAAGCTTTTTCATGGAAGATTACAGATGATAAACTACTACACTAGTCTAGTGTGGGTTTGCAGGTAGATGCTTTTGGATTTCCTATCTAGACTAGAAAATGATTGGCCCCAAATCAGACAATTTAAGTGTCAAAAGGAGGACTACAATGTTTCTTCTTGGTCCAGCATGTTAGTAATTACACTGCTTTTTGTTCTTTCTTCATAAATTTAACATGAATCATTGCATCTAGTTTTCATAATTTAGCTCATATATTGATCAAACTTCTTCATTAAATCCAGTCAAAACATTTTTAAATGATCTCTATATCAGGAGCTAGCCTTTTGGAACTAAAAGATTTATACTGAAATTATAAATTTGCATATTAAACATCACAGGTAATGATGTTTTATTTTAAGATGTTTTTTAAGAAAAAAAATCAGGGTATTTATTCAATCATATAAATATATATATTTATTCATTCATTCATTCTATTTATTTATTTATTCATTCATTCATTCATTCATTCATTCATTCATTCATTTATTTATTTATTTATTTATTTATTTATTTATTTATTTATTAGATTTGTATGCCATCCCTCCCCGTAGACTCGGGGCGGCTAACAGCAATAATAATACAATGTAAACAAATCTAATATTTGAGTGAATTTTTAAAAAAACCCAATTTAAGAAACCAATCATACATACTGACATACCATGCATAAATTTTATAAGCCTAGGGGGAAGGGAAAGTCTCAATTCCCCCATGCCTGGGGACAGAGGTGGGTTTTAAGGAGCTTATGGAAGGCAAGGAGGGTGGGGGTAATTCTGATATTTGGGGGGAGTTGGTTCCAAAGGGTCGGGGCTGCCACAGAGAAGGCTCTTCCCCTGGGTTCCGCCAAACGGCATTGTTTAGTTGACGGGACCCGGAGAAGGCCAACTCTGTGAGACCTAACTGGTCGCTGGGATTTGTGCAGCAGAAGGTGGTCCCGGAGATATTCTGGTCCGGTGCCATGAAGGGCTTTATAGGTCATAACCAACACTTTGGTTAATATATATCCAAAACATTGGGAATAAGCTCCATGATTCCAAGTCATCAAAGTTTCAACAACATTTCTGTCTAATGGTGATACTGATGAACTTTCTTAGCCTCCAGGAAAAAAGCCATCAAAGATTTCTGAGAAAGGAGAAAGGGAGAGAAAAGGGAAATCAATATATAGCTGCCTGCTAGATTTTATTAACACTATAATTTTCATGTCTCGCTTTGTCCTTTTAATGATTTAGTAATCTGAAAACTGGAACTAGCTTGTTATGTCATTAAAGGGATTATTCCTCCATTAATTTCAATTGCAGATTCCATTAACTTTAATGGGTGTTATCCACATACATCAGTTAGTGATCTGATCCCAAAAGCTCATAAAATTGCTGCGCAATGATGGGCAAAAGATCATGGCAGTGCTGGATTCAATGCATCTGTTTCGTTTTTCCCTTTGTGGACTTGATTTACCATCACATCCTGGATTTGATCAGACTTTCTTTATGTCAATTCAGAGTTGTATATCTAATTCTTCTAAAGAATTGATCTTATTTCATTCAAGGTTCTGTCCCAAAGTTCCGTCAACACAGCAAATTTTATCAAACCCTATTCAAAGTACACTTCGATCAAAGATATTGTTGTGGTTCAGCCTGAGCCAGATCAAAGACCAGCTGCATCTCTGCTGGCTCCATGCCCGGGAGACTCTGAGAGCGGAGGGGAGAGTTCTTTGCAGCCGGACAGTGGAGACAGCAGTCAAGAAAGTGAAGATGAAGCAAGGCCTGGGAGCCCTGGGGAAGGGCTATCTCAAGCCAGTAGCTTGGATTCTCTGGATTCCCTGGAGTCCCTGGATGACGAAGCACAAGCTATCAAGCCGCCCCGAGTCTGCGGAGAGGGGCGGCATACAAATCTAAATTATAAATAAATAAATAAATAAATAAATAAATAAAATCATTAGTATGCGGCAGAGACGCATAGCTCAAAGGAGAACTCAACTGCGTAGATATTATCAGCGCTGAAGGAGGAGCACCTGGGGGGTTGGGTGTGGTCCTCATTAGCAGGGAAGGGTTTATAAGGCATGAGAACCAGTTCGGCAGCGTGGAGTGTTATCAAAGAGGAGTTGGTGTTATCTGCATTTTCTCTCAGCGTTTTTGTTCCTGGCTCGTGGGCCAGCAGTCTTGAAGACCGGTGGGAGGTTTGTGTCTGTTAGCTCAACAGCCTCGTTTTGGCATTAAGGATCCTGTTTTTCTGTATGAACAATTGCTTTCGTGTTTCTTTTGGAGTTCCAGTGCTTTCCTGACCTGTAAGGACATTTACTGTTGGCTTCTTTTCTCTTTACCATTATAAAACTGTGTTTGGATTCAACCGGTGTGTCTGGCTTTTCTTTTTGGGTTGGTCATAGCTTCCGGAGTGACCCAGACAGAACAGATATCGGTTTCAGTAATCTATCAAAATGCTTGTTCAATTCTCCATAAATAAGGTGACATGATAATCATCTTCATTTTTAATTTTTTTTAATACTTAACCCCTCTTCATCAATGTTGAATAAGAGGAAAGCAATTCTAGATGTAGAGTCATGAACTGTTGTGTTTGGGCTTTGGCCAGCCGTTGCTCCCACAGATGGGAGAGATGTGGCACAAAGTGAGTGCGAAAGCCTGGCTGGCAGCCAGGAAGACAAGGCAGACAGCCATGAGGATGAGGCCACTGGTTCAGAGGAGTTGGCAGACAGCACGCATGACCCAGCAGACAGCCCAGGGGATTTGGCAGGCAGTCACTCAGACAGTTTATCTTCCTTGGATTCCTCTGCAGACCAGATCATAAACATGCTTAGCCGGAGAGCCATGCAAAGGAGGGCTCAATTAAAGGACTATTATCGGTGATCAGAGTAGCACCTGGGCTGGGTGTGGTTCTTATACTGAGGGCTGGATGTGGTTCCCTTAATGAGGGCTAAAGGTATAAAAGGGAACAGAGGCAAAAGGCAAACTGTGGCTGTTTATCTGTGTGACTTTGTGGTTCCTGCTCTGAAGTTTCTGTTCCGTGCCTTTGGATTTCAACCCAGCCTTTTCAGGCACGTCGGAGGTGAAACCTCTGGGACTTGCTGTTTGCTCTCGAGTCTTCAAGATTCAAAGGACTCCTGAAACGGTTCTGTTCCATGCAGGTTGTCTTTGTTTGCTTTTTCCTGTGTTTTGTATTTGGGCTGATTTACGCCTTGCACTATCGTTTATTCCTGACAAGAATGACTGTTTTTGTTAACCCTTTTTTGTTTGTTTAATACAAGTTTGCTGAGCACAGCACATGTGTGTTTGATTTCTTTTCCTTTGACTGTTACGAAGTGCCAGAGCCCAGTCAGGCAGAACACGAACTTTAGGAGAAAATGATAGAGTTATCCTAGGAACTACATCTTTTTTTTCATTGTGTTGTTTATTCTTCTCCGTTAATATTCCATTTTGCTGAAATCTGAGTCTTACGACATGGAGCTTGGTTTTCACCCTGGCAAATGCATATTCAGAGATCTCCCATTTCCAGTGATAGGAAAAAGTATGTCACAGCTTAGAGAGCCAAACATTTAATTGCTTAAATTCCCTTTCCGACCGCAATAGGTAATTAAGTACTTTGAGACTTTCTAGTGTCAGCTGTGTTCATTTGCATTGCCAATGTTGTCATACAGTTGCATGAATAGTTTCTTAAATCTCAGCTCTCCGCATACTATGGAACTTTCATTTTCAGAGGCACATTTTTCTGAACAGTGTTAATGAGTTTATAAAGAAACGAACACTTCAGTATTCCAGAAAATGTAATAGAGAAGGAAATAATGAAAATGTAGAAGATATACCCCATGATTTTTCATTACTGCTTAGCAGGGGTAAAATGTTCCCAGTTTCCTCATGCCTGTCAGTTGTCGAAAAGCCAGTCATGAAAGGAATAAACGGTTCCACCCACCTGTCAGGATGCTGCAATTTGGGCATTTTATCTAGGTCCTCAGCAGTCTGGATTCAGGCCCGGCTACAGCACGGAAACTGCTTTGGTTGCGTTGATGGATGATCTCTGGCGGGCCCGGGACAGGGGCTTGTCCTCTGTCCTGGTGCTTCTTGACCTCTCAGCGGCTTTTGATACCATTGACCATGGTATCCTTCTGCGCTGGCTGGAGGTGTTGGGAGTGGGAGGCACTGTTCTCCAGTGGTTCTCCAACCTCTCTGGTCAGTCACAGTCGGTGTTAGTGGGGGGTCAGAGGTCGACTTCTAGGTCTCTCCCTTGTGGGGTGCCTCAGGGGTTGGTCCTCTCGCCCCTGCTATTTAATATCTAAATGAAACCGCTGGGTGAGATCATCCAAGGGCATGGGGTGAGGTATCATCAATACACCGATGATACCCAATTATACATCTCCACCCCATGTCCAGTCAACGAAGCAGTGGAAGTGATGTGCCGGTGGCTGGAGGCTGTTGGGGCCTGGATGGGTGTCAACAAACTCAAACTCAACCCAGACAAGACGGAGTGGCTGTGGGTCTTGCCTCCCAAGGACAATTCCATCTGTCCATTCATTACCCTGGGGGGGGGGAAACTACTGACCCCCTCAGAGAGGGTTCGCAACTTGGACGTCCTCCTCGATCCACAGCTGATATTGGAACATCATCTTTCGGCTGTGGCAAGGAGGGCGTTTGCCCAGGTTCGCCTGGTGCAACAGTTGCGGCCCTATTTGGACAGGGAGTAATTGCTCACAGTCGCTCATGCTCTCATCACCTCGAGGTTTAATTACTGCAACCTTTGAAAAGCGTTCGTACAGAACGCAGCCCCAAGATCCATCGTGGGGCTTCCAAGATTCACCCACGTTTCTTCAATACTCCGTGGCTTCCATTGGCTGCCAATCAGTTTCTGGTCACAATTCAAAGTGTTGGTCATGACCTTTAAAGCCCTACATGGCATTGGACCAGAGTACCTCCGGAACTACCTGCTACCGCACGAATCCCAGCGGCCGATAAGGTCCCACAGAGTTGGCCTTCTCTGGGTCCCGTCGACTAAACAATGTCATTTGGCGGGCCCCAGGGGAAGACCCTTCTCTGTGGTGGCCCCGGCCCTCTGGAACCAACTCCCCCCGGAGATTAGAACTGCCCCCACTCTCCCTGTCTTTCGTAAACTACTCAAGACTCACTTATACCGCCAGGCATGGGGGAGTTGAGATACCTTTCCCCCAGGCTTTTTTTATACTTTGTTTTATGTTTGGTATGAATGTGTTGTTTGGTTTTTTAACGACTGTAGTCACAGCTTGTAAAGGGAAATTTCTACAGTTTTGATCACAAACTCATGAGTGAAGACCCTAGAGCAGTGATGGCAAATCTTTTTTTCTCCAGGTGCCAAAATAACGTTCTTGCACACTATTGCAGATGCGTGAGTGCTCATACCCATAATTCAATGCTTGGAGAGGGCATAAACAGCTTCCCCACCCCTTGGAGGCCAGAAACGGATTGTTTGCCAACTTCTGGTGGGCCCAGTAGGCTTGTGTTTCACCCTCCCCAAGCTCCAAAGGCTTCCCTGGAGCTGGGGCAGTCTAAAAATGCCCTCCCTCATCCCCTGGAGGCTCTCTGGAAGCCAAAGATGTCCACCTAGAGGCTTTGTGTGAGCCAAAAATCAACTGCCCATTGGATCTGAGCTAGGGCGACAGCTTGCATGCCAGCAGATATGGCTCTGCATGCCACCTGTGGCACCCGTGCCATAAGTTTGCCATCACTGCCCTAGAGTGTATAAAATCTAAATTTATTCTATCACTACACTCATAACTTACTGACTACTGTAACTATTTGGATGAATGGCACTATAGAATTTGCATAAGTCATTATATTTCACATAGCAACACTTCACCATAAATCCAAATGATGCCACCATGTTGCATCCGCATACTAACAGGACCACACGTAGCTGCCAGTATGTACTTGTATCCTGAAACCAGAGGCTACACATAAACTATGTGTATTTTATTATTTTTCCACCTTTGTCCCTCCGTATAATTCTCTTCAGTCCCTCTATACTCATTCATCCTGTTGTTACATGTTATGTAGGCCTGGTTTATGTTCAAGATTAAATATGACAAGGAGCAGAAGTTTTAAACAGGAAGGAAGAATTCCCTACACCTTGCCTTTATTCAAGATGTAGATGAAAGAGCAATTTAAATGCAATCAAATAAACTGCCACTTGTTGTGACTAAGGAATCTACTGACAGTCCCTGGCTTAAGAGACAGGATGCCTTTCTCAAGGCAGATACTGTGCCTGTCTGATTAATTTTATGCTCCCAGGTTTTTGACATAAATATGATCTCAAGCATATGAAAGCTTTTAGTTAAAAAAATGGCAAGGGGATGTCCGACTTTGAAATTATAGGTACATTACCTGAGCTGGGCTTTGATAACACCCTTCTGGAAAGAAAAAGGGTGTGTGTGTGTTTAGGATTTCAAAAGACGATGCAGAACAACAAACCCAGGCTTATAGAAATCACTGCTGCCATTATTCAAAAGTTTGCCATGGCTACAATGAATGGTGTTTGCATCACCTGTTTAACATGCTTTGGACCAGATTACTTATAGGACCACCTTCTGCTGCATGAGTCCCAGCGACCGGTCAGGTCCCACAGAGTTGGCCTTTTCCAGGTCCCGTCTGCCAGACAATGCCGCCTGGTGGGGCCTAGGGGAAGTGCCTTCTCTGTGTGGCCCCTGACCCTCTGGAACCAGCTCCCCCCAGAGATTCATACTGTCCCCACCCTCCCCGCCTTGCTCAAGAGCCTAAAGACCCATCTGTGCTGACAGGCTTGGAGCCATTAGACATTAGCCCCTGGCCAATGCATGGAATGTCTGAATGAGAGTGATTGGTTTTTTAAGGATATGGAGATTTAGATTAGTTAGATTAATTTTAAATTTGGATTTAGGATGTTTTTTAGTTGTTCTTTTATATGTTGTTAAGCCGTCCCAAGTCTTTCGAGAGGGGCGGTATATAAGAATAACTAACTAACTAACTAACTAACTAACTAACTAACTAACTAACTAACTAACTAACTAACTAACTAAATAAATAAATAACTAAATAAATAAATAAATAAATAAATAAATAAATAAATAAATAAATAAATAACTAACTAACTAACTAACTAAATAAATAAATAAATAAATAAATAAATAAATAAATATTGTCCCTTCTTTGTATTCTTCCTTTCACTCTTTCAGAGTGACAACCTTAACATTTATGTATCACTTGCTCCACTCAAGGATTCATATTTCTTCAGTATATGTCTTAAACATTCCTGTTCTGCAATACACATCTTGCATTACAAATCATCTTGATGAAGTAATGTTAATGTTTACATCAAACTACATAAAGGGTTATTGTTTCTCACTTACAGAATTTATTTCAGGCTTTTAAAAAAAGGGAAGATAAAAAAGCGCAAATAGAAATAAAATGCATACATTGAAGAAGAAAGCTCAATTTTTAAGTGCACATTAATTCTTGACAATGCAGAATAATATTGATTAATCTTCCTTTTATATCAATAAACCACCAGTTTATTAGCAAAAAGTGAACACAGGTCAACCATGAAATATTGTAAATCTCACATTGTGCTTCCATTATGAAAGAACACACAACCACTACCCACCAAGCTTGATTTATTCCATAGTTCTTCCTATAATAGAATAGAATAGAATAGAATAGAATTTTTTATTGGCCAAGTGTGATTGGACACACAAGGAATTTGTCTTGGTGCATATGCTCTCAGCGTACATAAAATAAAATATACATTTGTCAAGAATCATGTGGTACAACACTTAATGATGGTCATAGGGGTCAAATAAGCAATGAAGAAGCAATATTAATAAAAATCTGAGGGTATAAGCAACAAGTTACAGTCATACAGTCAACATGGGAGAAAATGGGTGATAGGAATGATGAGAAAAACTAGTAGAATAGAAGTGCAGATTTAGTAGAAAGTCTAACAGTGTTGAGGGAATTACTTGTTTAGCAGAGTGATGGCATTCGGAAAAAAACTGTTCTTTTGTCTAGTTGTCTTGGTGTGCAGTGCTCTCTAGCGACGTTTTGAGGGTAGGAGTTGAAACAATTTGTGTCCAGGATGTGAGGGGTCAGTAAATATTTTATAATGATAAATTCCAAAATTTTGGTATATAATTCAAGGATACATTTATGAATAATGAGAAGTAGCTGGTTGAGTCACACACAGAGTACAATTTTAAGGCTACCTGTTTAAAGAATAAATTATGTTACCTCCAGTGTCTTGCTCTCAATTAAACTGGAATTGTAAATATCTGTATTTATCTTTATTTCATAATATTTTATATTATTTCAGTGTACATCAAAGCAAAATTAGTCTTAAAACATTCAATTTGTTTTCAAATAGTAATATATTACAATTGTATGTAGACTATATATTTAGGTACAGTATTTTCCAAGTTATTCTCCTATTACGCTTAGAGTGAATGTTATTGTATTACAACTGGAAGACAGTTCTATTAGCCCAAAGCTTTTGAAAATTGTTCTCATGTCATGTCTTGCAAATCTATTTGTAAATCTGCTGCTTGCGAATCTCCTCTTTCTACTTTCATTTCATTGTGCTATTGCCTTGTAAGTAAGCCCCGTACATAGTGAAATGCTTCTTGTGGTGACAGATGCTACATTTTTTTCCTTCAAAGAACTTCCTCCTGCCTCGAACAGATAAGATGGCACACAACACGCAACACATTAATCTCTCTCACAGTGCACTCTCAAACTTAATTACAGCCTTAGCAGGGCCATCACAAAATGTGAATAATATATGTGCTTAGCCTAAGTGCTATATATTTATGGGGCATATCTAAACCCCTAATTAAGGCATCACCCAAATTGTCACCCCAGCTCTTTTGCTACGCTTCTGTTGCTTATGTTGACTCAAATCCTTGGAAAACTGCAAAGACTTGCAAACAAAGGTGACACAAGCTTGGACATTTATAATTTGAAATTGGTAAAGACCGAAGGGGACAAGAATGAGATGAATAGCGTGGTTAAAAAAAGAAAAAAAGGAATCAATACCATTGGATACCAGTTGTTTTGATACATCAAAAATATGCATTATGTACCTTTTGCTAGTGGACACTGCAGAAAAATCTGGATGACCATTACTATGAATAGAATAGACTACAGAGATACTGTATTCATTTGATCAAGCAAGGACACACTTAGATTCCTAAGGTTTCCCTAAAGAAGTTAACAGTAACAATAACATTTATTATTTTAATGTTTAAATGTTTTATCATGTTGCTTTTGCCTGGTTGAAGCAATTTAGCATCACATCCAGGTGAGATGGACAGCATATTAAATAGATAGATAGGTAGATAGATAGATGGATAGATGGATAGATGGATAGATAGATAGATGATAGATAGATAGATAGATAGATAGATAGATAGATAGATAGATAGATAGATAGATAGATATAAACTTCTAGAAATGAAGGTCTGACTAGTTATAATTCAAAAAGGGAAAGCTAAATAGTAGTTCTCTTACGGAAATGTTCAAGTCCTTCCTTCCTTTTTCTCCCTTTTGAATGACCCTTTTCTGATTAAAGCTCAGTTACATTTCCACATTTTTCCAATCTTCACTGTTCTTTTTCATCATTGATGAGAAGTACTCGAGTCTTATAATCTCCTCAACATAAAAATTAAATGTGAATGACATAAGGACCTGCTGTAATGGTGACATTTATTCCAATGAGGACAGTGACTTTTAAAAAAAGAAAAATATTTCAGAATAGCTTTGTAAAATCAATGAAGTTAGCAAAGATCAGGTATACTAAACATGTACTTACCATAGTCTACCATGCGCAAGAAGCAGCTGTTTTTTGCCCACCTGGTGAAGACAGAAAGGGACAAGAATGAGATGAACAGCATGGTTAAAAAAAGAAGAAGAAAAAGAATCAGTACCATTGGATACCAGTTGTTTTGATACATCAAAAATATACATTATGTACCTTTTGCTAGTGGACACTGCAGAAAAATCTGGATGACCATTACTGTGAATAGAATAGACTACAGAGATACTGTATTCGTTTGATCAAGCAAGGACACTCTTAGATTCCTAAGGTTTCCCTAAAAAGTTAACAGTAACAATGACATTTATTATTTTAATGTTTAAATGTTTTATCATGTTGCTTTTACTTGGTTGAATTTAGCATCACATCCAGGTGAGATGGACAGCATATTAGATAGATGATAGATAGATAGATGATAGATAGATAGATGATAGATAGATAGATAGATAGATAGATAGATAGATAGATAGATAGATAGATAGATAGATAGATTTTATATGGATAGATTTTAGATAGATAGATAGATAGATAGATAGATAGATAGATAGATAGATAGATAGATAGATAGATAGATAGATTTTATATGGATAGATTTTAGATAGATAGATAGATAGATAGATAGATAGATAGATAGATAGATAGATAGATAGATAGATAGATATAAACTTCTAGAAATGAAGGTCTGACTAGTTATAATTCAAAAAGGGAAAGCTAAATAATAGTTCTCTTATGGAAACGTTCAAGTCCTTCCTTCCTTCCTTTTTCTCCCTTTTGAATGACCCTTTTCTGATTAAAGCTCAGTTACATTTCCACATTTTTCCAATCATCACTGTTCTTTTTCATCATTGATGAGAAGTACTCGAGTCTTATAATCTCCTCAACATAGAAATTAAATGTGAATGACATAAGGACCTGCTGTAATGGTGACATTTATTCCAACGAGGACAGTGACTTTTTAAAAAAGAAAAGAAATGTTTCAGAATAGCTTTGTAAAATCAATGAAGTTAGCAAAGATCAGGTATACTAAGCATGTACACTTACCATAGTCTATCATGCCCAAGAAGCAGCTGTTTCTTGCCCACCTGTATAACATACAGATTGCAAGGTGCCATAGTTGATGAAGATTGATAAGATAGCATTCAGTTTTCAATTGATTCCTATTCCCTTTTTCAAATGACAATGTGCAAATGTGGAAGAAATATGGTTATTCAAGAGAAAAGGTGAAGCAATATGATTATGCAGACAATATCAGTGACTATATAGCTTTGAAGAGATCTCTAATAACAAGATCTAACAGATCTGAAAGATTTGATACTGGGAAAACATTAAAACAGCATTTTAGTAGTTATAACCTCAATACATGATGTTTGAATCCCTAGCGCTGCATAACGGAGTGAGCTCTTGTTACTTTCCCCAGCTTCTGCCAACCTAGCAGTTTGACAGCATGTAAAAATGCAAGTAGAAAAATAGGGACCACCTTGGTAGGAAGGTAAGAGCATTCTGTGTGCCTTCGGTGTTTAGTCATGTCGTGGCCACATGACCACGGAATCGTCATCAGACAGTGTTGGCTCTTCAGCTTAAAAATGGAGATGAACACCGCCCCCTAGAGTCAGAAACAATAGCATGAGGGGAGCATTTACCTTTACCTCAACCCTGGGCAGGTGTTTATTAATGTTGGATGACATCAAAGAATGTTCCTCTTGCTGAATAAACACACACACACACACACCTTAATTATCTCAGAGACCGCCTTCTGCCGCACGAATCCCAGCGACCGATGAAATCACAGAGTTGGTCTCCTTAGGGTCCCATCAACTAAACAATGTCATCTGGCGGGACCCAGGAGAAGAGCCTTTTATCAAGTCTCCTATTATCATGAGAACAAAACATTGATTTATTTGGTTTTGGGTAAGTCTTATAGGATATTATTTCCAAGAAAGAAGAACCTGCTTGCTTGCTTGTTTCATCTGTCATTCAGTTAGTGTTGACCACATAGACAGATCTCCTCCAAGGTGAAATAAAAGTAATGGAAAAGAAGACGAAGAAAAGATATTAAAGAAGGAATTCTGTGCCATCTTTGGCAGCTATTTGTGATGTCATGCTAGTATTTTAGCCTGTCTATTCAATTTCCTGGTACACAAGGATACTGCCCTCAATTTGAATACAAACTCTGCATTTCCAATCCACAGTCCAAATGAAAGAAGTTCTCTTTCTCTCTCTCTCTCTCTCTCCCTTCCCTCCCTCCCTCTCTCTTCTTCCTCTCTCTCTCCCTCTCTTCTCCTTCTCTTTTCTCTCTATTTCTCTCTTCCTCTCTCTTCTCTGTCTCATTTCTCCCTCCCTCCCTCCCGCCCTCCCTCCCCCCTCTCTCATTTTACAACTTGCTGGACAGATATTTAACCATGTTAGGATTTAAAAACATATTGCTAGGCTATGCTTTTACAGCCGAAGAGGTTTATTCTGGTCTATTTCTGACCTATCTGGAAGCTACAGGGACAAGCCTAGCAACATCATGACATAATACTCAACTGTTCTTGAGTATTCTTGTAAACTGTTCTTTTAAGAGTTCTTGAATTTGAAACATTCCTTTTACTAGTATACTCTTTTACTAGTATGTATATAAATATTATATTTTTGTATACCACCAATACGTACGTGACAAAACAAATAAATAAAATAAAATTTAAAAGATATGCCACCTTTTAACTATTCACTCCCCTACTAACACTGTCCAGGTTAACCGGTTTTAGGTTGAGATTTGTAAGTAGTAAAATCCCTGACCCTTCTGTCCTGAAAGTGGGCAGAAAACATCACCAGGAAGCCCGTTAATGTCTCAGCAGGTGGTCTCCAGAGGCAGTCACACTGCCATTGAGACAAATTGACTTCCAACATTTTTTTAAAAGTTAGCCAATCTGCTAGCTGGGTCATTCTGTGTCAAGTGGACTAATTTTAAAGATCATCCCCACCTTACTATCACAGCTTTTGATGAAATTTGGCATATAGTTTCTTTATGATATAAAACTATGCTGTGTAAAAGTTTAGTTCAAAAGACTAAAAATTGGGAGTTCTAGGAGACCTCAAGTAAAGGGTTGCAAAATGCTGAGTCAGCAAAAATGACATTTGGAATTACAGTTTCAGTAGCATATTGGAGATATTTGGAGAACCTGCACACCTAAGGCTTTATAAACTGGCAAAAGCCCAAACTGAAACTGCCCCGTTTACAGCATACTTTTATATCATGGACTTAATCCCTGGATAGTTCAATGGATTTGCAGCTGGCTGAAGCATAGACATCAGAGAGTTATTGTTAATGGCGAGTATTCTGAGCAGAGTCAGGCTACAAGCGGTGTGCCACAAGGGTCTGTTCTGGGTCCTATTCTTTTTAATATGTTTGTGAGTGACATAGGGGAAGGTTTGGTAGGGAAGGTTTGCCTATTTGCCGATGACTCTAAAGTGTGCAATAGGGTTGATATTCCTGGAGGGGTCTGTAATATGGTAAATGATTTAGCTTTACTAGATAAATGGTCAAAGCAATGGAAACTGCAGTTTAATGTTTCCAAATGTAAAATAATGCACTTGGGGAAAAGGAATCCTCAGTCTGAGTATTGTATTGGCAGTTCTGTGTTAGCAAATACTTCAAAAGAAAAGGATTTAGGGGTAATGATTTCTGACAGTCTCAAAATGGGTGAACAGTGCAGTCAGGCGGTAGGGAAAGCAAGTAGGATGCTTGGCTGCATAGCTAGAGGTATAACAAGCAGGAAGAGGGAGATTATGATCCCGCTATATAGAATGCTGGTGAGACCACATTTGGAATACTGTGTTCAGTTCTGGAGACCTCACCTACAAAAAGATATTGACAAAATTGAACGGGTCCAAAGACGGGCTACAAGAATGGTGGAAGGTCTTAAGCATAAAACGTATCAGGAAAGACTTAATGAACTCAATCTGTATAGTCTGGAGGACAGAAGGAAAAGGCGGGACATGATCGAAACATTTAAATATATTAAAGGGTTAAATAAGGTTCAGGAGGGAAGTGTTTTTAATAGGAAAGTGAACACAAGAACAAGGGGACACAATCTGAAGTTAGTTGGGGGAAAGATCAAAAGCAACATGAGAAAATATTATTTTACTGAAAGAGTAGTAGATCCTTGGAACAAACTTCCAGCAGACGTGGTAGATAAATCCACAGTAACTGAATTTAAACATGCCTGGGATAAACATATATCCATCCTAAGATAAAATACAGAAAATAGTATAAGGGCAGACTAGATGGACCATGAGGTCTTTTTCTGCCGTCAGACTTCTATGTTTCTATGTTTCTATGAAGAAACTATGTGCCAAATTTCATCAAAATGTGATCATTTTGAGTGTGTCTCATACTCTGAATGTAGCTTTTTCCCTTTTTCCCCAGCCCTAGCTAGCTGCTAACGATCTTCCCAGCTCTTACCTTGCAAGCTCTTTCATTATTACTCTCTGCAAAAAATGTTTTCCAAGCCCTAAGTCTTTGCAGGGTATTTTTTCATTGGTCTAATTTGCTCCGAATAAGTTTCTTTCCAGCCCTAACGAGGTGCCAACAGTGTTCCCAACTCTTACTGGCTTGCAAGCTCTTTCATTGTTACTCTTTGCAAATAATGTTTTCCAAACCCTGCCTTTGTAGGGTTTTTTATTGCTTTACTTGCTCCAAATTTTTCTTTCCAGCCCTAACCAGGTGCTAACAATGTTCCCAGCTTTTACTGGCTTGCAAACTCTTTCATTGTTACTCTGGGAAGAATGTTTTCCAAGCCTTTGCAGGGTTTTTTCTATTGCTCTACTTGCTCTGAATGTTTCTTTCCAGGTGCTAATGATGTTTCCAGCTCTTACTAGCTTGGAAGCTCTTTCATGGTTACTGTCTCCAAATAAAGTTTTTTTTAAAGTCCTAACCAGGGGATAAAATAATGTGTTGAAGCTGACCAGACTAAGGACGGTAGCCAGATGAATATCTGGTAAGCAGATTCTTTTCCCTATTTTCCTCCCCCAAAATTAAGGTGCGTCTTATACTCCAAAAATACAGTATTTTGTCTTTCAAGTCACATAGCAAAATGTATTAGATACACATTCATACTAGACATTGCCTCAAAACCAATTTATGTGTCATGGATAATATAGAATTAACTGTTGTGGAAAAAAAAACAACCAAGTATTACATGTAATAACAAAGTAATAAGAAAATGGGAGATCAAAACTCAACAAATACACACATAAAGAAATCTTCTTTGCTGTTGGATCATCTTTTTCTTAAGCAGGTATTTCTAAACCAGACTGAAATTGAGACTCCTCAACTATGCTGAAAAGTGAGTACTTGTTTCTCTTTAAACCTATTTATCTAAAGTTATTTGGTTGTTGTTTTAAGCAATCTAAAATTGAAGGAGGAGTTGTGTGACTAAAAGTCATCTCTATTGAATATCTGTCTGCTCCATGTTCCAAACCACTGAATTTGTCAGTTAGTGAATTGTCCTGGGAGTGACCACCAACAAGAGATCTCTTCTGTCAGAGCTCTTTTTATTTTTTGAAAAAATAGTTTATTAAGTTTCACATTTTAAAAAGACACAAGAGGGGAGGGGTATGGGTCAAAAGAAATAGAGGTGATTAAAAGGTGGTTACAAGAATAATATACGCACAATCTTGGAAGCAGGAATACATCCCAACAATGTATAACTTAATAGCAAAAATTTACGAGGTAGTAGAAATGACTAAACTAGCACATGAACTACAGGACAAGGACATGGAGGACTTTCATAAAATTTGGGACAGATGGTATATCTCAATTGCAAAAAACAAATTAAAATGAAAGAAAATTGGGAACTTAAAAATTAAATTTAGAGAGAAAAATTAAATTGATATTAAGAAAAAATATTAACAATACAAAGCATTACTATACCATTGAGAAAATGAAATAAAATGGATACATTAACAAGAAACCAAAAGGTTGTATATATATGTAATATACAGTGATACCTTGTCTTACAAACTTAATTGGTTCTGGGATGAGGTTCTTAAGGTGAAAAGTTTGTAAGATGAAACAATGTTTCCCATAGGAATCAATGGAAAAGTGATTAATGCATGCAAACCCAAAATTCACCCCTTTTGCCAGCCGAAGTGCCCATTTTGGCGCTGCTGGAATTCCTCTGAGCTTCCCCTCACTGGGAAACCCCACCTCCAGACTTCCGTTGCCAGTAAAGCGCCCGTTTTTGCGCTCCTGGGATTCCCCTGCTGGGATTCCCCTGCAGCATCACAAAAACACGGAAGTCCGGAGGTGGGGTTTCCCATGGAGGGGAGCCTCAGGGGAATCCCAGCAGTGCAAAAACGGGTGCTTTGCTGGCAACAGAAGTCTGGAGGTAGGGCATCCCAGTGGCATCGGTGGGTTTGTAAGGTGAAAATAGTTTGTAAGAAGAGGCAAAAAAATCTTAAACCCCGGGTTTGTATCTCAAAAATTTGTATGACGAGGCGTTTGTAAGACGAGGTATCACAGTATATGTAGTAACTATTAAAAGGAAAATATTCCTTTTTGTATTATGTATGAGCTGCAAACCAACCACACCACTTTTTAGGTGGTGCAGACACTAAGCTATGATACCAAATATTCCATGTATAAAGCAAGATGCTTTATTCTTTTCTCTATTTGTATGTTATGTATATATTGTTATTTTGTTGTCTTTTTTGTTATCTTTCTGTTTTAATGTATATATTTAATAAAGTATTTTTTTAAAGGTGGTTACATCATTGTACAAATGGTTCTGTAGTTTATGAAAGATTGTAAATGATATGATTAATTATATTTACAACATAGAATATATTCATCAAATATATATATTGTGTATTAAGTAACAGTTAGCTAATAATAAGTATTACACCGTTATAATAGACCCGAAGACAAGAAAAAAGAGAGGAAAGGAAATGAAAAAGTCGAGAAAGGATATAGAAGAGGGAAAAACAGATATAGAAAGAAAAAGGATCCTTCTGCGCCGGCTGGAGGGGTTGGGAGTGGGAGGCACTGTTCTTCAGTGGTTCTCCTCCTACCTCTCCGGTCGGTCGCAGTCGGTGTTAGTGGGGGGTCAGAGGTCGACCCCGAGGTTTCTCCCTTGTGGGGTGCCTCAGGGGTCGGTCCTCTCCCCCCTGCTATTTAATATCTACATGAAACCGCTGGGTGAGATCATCCAAGGGCATGGGGTGAGGTATCATCAATATGCCGATGATACCCAGTTGTACATCTCCACCCCATGTCCAGTCAACGAAGCAGTGGAAGTGATGTGCCGGTGCCTGGAGGCTGTTGGGGCCTGGATGGGTGTCAACAAACTCAAACTCAACCCAGACAAGACGGAGTGGCTGTGGGTCTTGCCTCCCAAGGACAATTCTATCTGTCCGTCCATTACCCTGGGGGGGGAATTATTGACCCCCTCAGAGAGGGTCCGCAACTTGGGCGTCCTCCTCGATCCACAGCTCACATTAGAAAAACACCTTTCAGCTGTGGCGAGGGGGGCGTTTGCCCAGGTTCGCCTGGTGCGCCAGTTGCGGCCCTATTTGGACCGGGAGTCATTGCTCACAGTCACTCATGCCCTCATCACCTCGAGGCTCGACTACTGTAACGCTCTCTACATGGGGCTACCTTTGAAAAGTGTTCGGAAACTTCAGATCGTGCAGAATGCAGCTGCGAGAGCAATTATGGGCTTCTCCAAGTATGCCCATATCACTCCAACACTCCGCAGTCTGCATTGGCTGCCGATCAGTTTCCGGTCACAATTCAAAGTGTTGGTTATGACCTATAAAGCCCTTCATGGCACCGGACCAGAATATCTTCGGGACCGCCTCCTGCCGCACGAATCCCAGCGACCGGTTAGGTCCCACAGAGTTGGCCTTCTCCGGGTCCCGTCGACTAAACAATGTCGTCTGGCGGGACCCAGGGGAAGAGCCTTCTCTGTGGGGGCCCCGACCCTCTGGAACCAGCTCCCCCCTGAGATTAGGATTGCCCCCACCCTCCCTGCCTTTCGTAAACTCCTTAAGACCCACCTTTGCCGTCAGGCATGGGGGAACTAAAACACCTCCCCCTTGCCCATGTTGTTTTGTTGATTGAGTGACTGTGTGCCTGTTTTTTATATATACTGTTTTTTTATGAGATTATTAATTTCAATTGGAATCTGGATGGGTGGGCATTGGATTTGGTATTGTGTACTGTACTGTTTTTTATTATTGTTGTGAGCCGCCCCGAGTTTGCGGAGAGGGGCGGCATATAAATCCAATAAACCTAAACCTAAACCTAAACCCATAAAGAAAATCTGCACATTTGCAGACGTTTGTAGGGAGTGTGACATAATAGTAAGTTGAAGTAGTAGGTGTAGATGATATAGAGAGAAATATAAAAAATTAGTATAAAAATAAATTCGATTAGGAGTGTTTGAAGAGATGGAAAAATTTATATTACATATTTTGAATCAGATTGATTATTGTCAGTGTTTGGATTGCTTATAATAGTATATAATGTTTTTGTTTAGAACGGTCAAAGATGGGGTGAGTTTACTAATCATTAATAGGTAAATGATTGGTATCTTTTTGCTGCTATCCATTGATACCACTTGTCCCATATTTTATAAAAATCAGATTCTTTTTTGTCCTGAATTTCCATAGTAATTTTTGTCATTTCCATAATTTTGGATAACTGTTAGAGTCGAGGGAGTCATTGGCTGCTTCCAGGTTTGTGCATATGTAATTACCCCCGGAAGCCAAGTAACGATGCTGAGACATGTTGTGGATTAAATATGGGTCATTTATTGAATTAACATAAATTTAAATAAATTTGAATACGTCAATTTAAATATTTAAATTCAGAACGAACTAAAGACCTGCAGAGGCCAAAACTAACGGGGCGGAAATTCCTACCAGAAAATTCCTTGGCAACTTTGGGCAAAACTCCTTGCTGAACCAGGTGAAGGTACCACCTTCACCTGGATCCAAGCCATGCCCCTTCGTCGTGTGGGAGGAGTTTACCCTCCAATCCCCGTGGGAAATTGGATCCGGTGATTCCCATGGACATCCTCTGTCCAATCCCCGACGTTGTTCCAACCTCTAGTTCCTGGAGAGAGGCGGTCCATCACCCTTTGAAGGATGCCCAAAAGGAGCATGCACAGTCACTTCTAATTACCCATTTCCACCCCTAACCTGCTAAACCCCAATGACCAAAGGGAGGCCTATACCACTAAGTGCACCGCACCCCCTAACCAATCCAGTCCGCACCGTCAGAGTGGAATAGGCGAAAAAACGACCGCCTCTAAAGGGGAGGCCGCAAAAAATTCCTATTCGGCCCCGAAACGACCTCCTCAGAACACACTGTTGATAGCGGAGGGTGGGCGGGTGTTCGCTGGAGGGAGCCAGAGCAAGTGGGAGGTCCTGTCCGGATCGCCCTTAAATAGGGCGATCCAGGACCTCCCCCCAGTCCCAGCAGGCAGCGTGCCACCTTGGCGCGCTGCCAAAAGCCGAACTTCTGGGTTCCAGAGGAACCCAGAAGTACGGAGCTCAGAAAGCTGCCAGCAGCGTCTCCTGGGTTCCGAAGGTAATTTCGGCCGGTGGTTTACGCCGCGGGCCGGGCATTTCTGGTGGTTCCTAAAATGTGTAGCATGAGATATTTTTCTTGACGTTTAAATTTTTGTCTAAATATTCCTAATAAAAATAATTCCGGGGTTGTTGTTTTTTTAAATATATTTTTATTGTTTTTTTTATAAGACAAACAAAAACATACAACATTAAACACTCAAGGAGCTACCATTGCTCCACTTGTCATAGAAGTCTAACTACTACAAAAAAGCAAAAACCTAACTGTGGTCAGATCAATACAGAAATAGCACACATATATATTACATACTTGTTGAATTTAACTCAATATTCTTATGTTAATTACATTTCTTTATCTATAAAATACTTATTCAAAAAATAGAATATAGTAAATAACACATCTAACTTTATCATACTATGAGCAAAAAAAGAGAACAAAAATTGTGATCCGCTCCGAGTCTTCAGAGAGGGGCGGCATACAAATTTAACTAATAATTATTATTATTGTTGTTGTTGTTGTTGTTGTTATTATTATTATTATTATTACTACTACTACTACTACTACTAAACTACAAAAGCTCACTGAATGTTGTTACCATCCCACCAAAGGTGGTCCCTATTTTTCTACTTGCATTTTTTATGTGCTTTTGAACTGCTAGGTTGGCAGAAGCTGGGACAAGTAGTGGGAGCTCACTCTGCTATGCGGCATTAAAGATTTGAACCTTCTGATCGACAAGCTCAGCATCTTAACCACTGAGCCACCGCACCATCTCTAAGTAATCTCTAAGTAAGGAGTTCTTAATCAGTAACTTAGAGGTGTCCAACAGCTTAGGAAACCCGCAAATTTTAATGTAATGCTCTCAAGTTTAAAAGGAGTTTGTAGCATTAATGCGATTTGCATGCTCTGTAATAATAATATGCCTACATATAATGGATTGTGGAAAAAAGATTTTAAAGAATAGGGAAAAACTGTTAATCCATGAAGCATATGCCCATCAGTTGTTCTGTATAAGATATACAGTACAATATAAATTGATGGTTAGGTGGTATTTAACTCTATCAAGACTCAAGAGGATGTTTTCAGTTAATCATTTTTCATTAAGATGTTTAAAACAGACATTAATCCTATATGGTGAAGGAGTCAATACATGCAAATAGATTGGCAACAAATGCTAAACACTGTATCACAAGTTATTGGTCATGTAATTAGCTTAAATCCCGTACTGATTATATTCACAGTTACAAAATGCAACTTGCTAAGATTTAATAAAATACTGAAAAATATCTCTCCCTGGCTCTCTCATTTCACAACACATAAACTGTACACATAAGCTGCCCATGAGAGATAGGTTATTGAAAAAAATTGATTGGTTAAAAATAAAGAAGGAAATCTATAATCAAGAATTAACAGACTAGCACAATAACAGCGGTGGAAAGGACCTTGGAGGTCTCTGGTCCACAGGTGTCAATCTTACGATGTCACATTGCCATCACATAATGTATCACAACATTTCCCCCCCTTCACGGAGCTAAGGTGGGCATGGTTTGTGTGTGACTGCTACTTTGACACCCATGATATAGTCCAACCCCCTGCTCAAGCGGGGAATCCCATACCATTTCAGACAAATGGCTTTCCAATCTCTTTTTTCTTTCTCTTTTAATATTAGATTTGTTCCACTGTAACATTGTTTTTATTATTGTTGTGAGCTGCCCCGAGTCTTCGGAGAGGGGCGGCATACAAATCTAATAAATTATTATTATTATGTCAGTGCAACACAGCAAACGAGATCACTATGCTGGATTTCGTATTTCACCACCAGTCGGGTGCTTTCCAAGCACCTAGGACTGGGTGATGTAGCGGCGAATTATGTTTGCCGATCCCAGTAAAGCGGCCTTTAGCAATTGACAGATGGAGATTTTGTCAATTCCAATGGTTTTCAAATGTCCGCTGAGATCTTTTGGTACTGCGCCCAGCATGCCAAGTACCACTGGGGCCACTTTCACGGGCTTATGCCAGAGTCATTGCAGCTCGATTTTTAGATCTTCGTATTTCACTAATTTCTCTAGCTGCTTCTCCTCAATTCTGCTGTCTCCTGGGATTGCGATGTTGATTATCCTTACTTTCTTTTTCTCCACGATCACAATGTCTGGTGTGTTATGCTTCAGAATTCGGTCAGTCTGAAGTCGGAAGTCCCACAGTAGTTTTGCTTGCTCATTTTCGACCACTTTTTCGGGCTTATGATCCCACCAGTTCTTTGCCACTGGTAAATGGTAGTTCCGGCACAAGTTCCAGTGGATCATCTGTGCCACAGCATCATGTCTATGCTTGTAGTCAGTCTGTGCGATCTTTTTGCAGCAGCTGAGTATGTGATCGATTGTTTCATCTGTTTCTTTACAGAGTCTGCACTTTGGATCGTCTGTTGATTTTTCAATTCTGGCTTTGATTATTATTATTATTATTATTATTATTATTATTATTATTATTATTAAAACTTTACAGTGATGAAGCACTCACAACTTCTGAAGACCAGCTGTTCCACTGGTTAATTTTCCTCACTGTTAGGACATTTCTCCTTAGCTCTAGGTTGGTTCTCTCCTTGATTGCTTTACATCCATAGTTTCTTGTGCTACTTTCAGGTGCTTTGGAGAATAGGTTGACTCCCTCTTTTGTGGCAGATGCTTAGATATTGGAACACTGCTGTCATATAATCTCCAACTCATTAGATTAATGAAATAAGGTGATGTAATAGGTAATGTCACAGACACAATTTGCAGCATATCAGAATTTATTTTTATGGTGATGTAAGTTCAGAAAAAATGATTTTTCTCTAGTCTAACCTTGCAAAGGAATTACCAAAACAATACAAATATG
Source organism: Erythrolamprus reginae (assembly GCF_031021105.1). Taxonomy (NCBI): domain Eukaryota; kingdom Metazoa; phylum Chordata; class Lepidosauria; order Squamata; family Dipsadidae; genus Erythrolamprus; species Erythrolamprus reginae. Next base: position 19,390,619 of record NC_091955.1, on the reverse strand, counting down.
GAACTATAAATTAAACCAACATACGTGATTTACATAAGCATAGAGTGCAAAGTTGTATTACAGACAATGGAGAGTTTATTGGTAGAAAGTTTTGTTTAGGATGATCTTTGTGGTCTTCTATCACCATTAAGATATAGATATGTTCGCCCTAGCACAAAGCCAAAAGCACCAGCCTGAAGATGATGAGTGGGACCTCATTGAAATGTCACCTGGAATCTCTGAAACTTACTTAATATTTAAGATTAAGATTTTAAGATTTATTAGATTTGTATACCACCCCTCTCCAAAGACTCGGGGTGGCTCACAACAACAACAATACAATACATAGAATACAAATCCAATAGAGTTAAAAAAACGAGATTTAAAACTGATAGATATTAAAAGCAACCATTACTGCACAATCACACCATTCTCATATATTACAGTCAGAAAAAAAGGTGGTGGTGGGGGGAAGAGATAGTTATTCCTCCCATGCCTGGTAACATAGATAGGCCTTCAACATCTTGCAGAAGGCGGGAAGGGTAGGGGCAATTCGAATCTCTGGGGGGAGTTGATTCCAGAGGGCCGGGGCTGCCAAATAGAAGGCACCTTTTACTAGCTTATGTATCAAAAGAGCATTTGGTGTTGAATTAAGGAATTTAGGTGGGCTTTGCAGCATGTGGATACTGCATCTGGAAAGGACAAGGGGCAAGTGAACACAATCACAAGAACAATGTCCTAAATCAAAGCTTTTTTTTGTCCCTTGAATGTTACTCAGTCTAAGAACAAATTGTTTGATTTAATTATGGAAAATTTGCAACAGCTGAGGAACAGTCCCCAATGTACAACCATGTTGTAGATGATGGCTTCGGTGTGCCTCCTGAGTTCTAATGAAATTGATAATGAAAATCCCATGGCTTTGCTGAATCATCTTAAATGCACCCCATTAATTCTACACACATTTTCTAAATAGAGATTGACTAAAGAACATCTGTTTACAGCCTAAACTATTGAAAGGGGTTTTTCTTCTTCTTCCCTTGGTCATATGTTTGCTCTGTCATTCTTCTTCTCTTCCTTCTCTTCTCCCTTACTTGCAAAAAGCCATTAGGTAGTAATCGGTACTATTAGTTTTTAATACTGTTAAATATAATGCAGATTGAAAGCATGGCGATCCAATGGTGATGGCCATAAAGCTAAATGAAATTTCCTCTATTAAAAACAAATATCCTGAATGCCATCCCATTCAATAGCTCAGATTATTTCTAAAATGGGTTTCAACCTTAACCCTATGTATTTGCTTCACTGGTTGTAATAAAATAAAACTGTAAGATATCAGTTGAAATTAGCATTCTTAAGGCTTGTTCAGCTGAAACATGCAAATTACCCTGGGGTAATATAGTACAGTTCATTTCCATTTTCTGAAGCACCAACACAAGCTATACTTTTCGTGTATTGGGGACAACATCTGTTTAGTTTGGATCAAATCTCTTTTCATTAGGGCTGATTTTTAAACTACTTTTTGGTAGCAATTTGGTGAGTTGTAATTCAATGAGGCTTTTTTTTTTACTGTCTGTGTAATATTCTTTAACAGAACTGCCTGTTGATTTTCAAAGGAACTTGAGATATTTCTTCACTTTTCTCCCTGTAAACCTAACAACCAACGAAGCAGTGGAAGTGATGTGCCAGTGCCTGGAGGCTGTTGGGGCCTGGATGGGTGTCAACAGACTCAAACTCAACCCGGATAAGATGGAGTGGCTGTGGGTTTTGCCTCCCAAGGACAATTCCATCTGTCTGTCCATCACCCTAGGGTGGGGAATTATTGACCCCCTCAAAGAGGGTCCGCAACTTGGGCGTCCTCCTCGATCCACAGCTCACATTAGAGAACCATCTTTCAGCTGTGGCGAGGGGGGCGTTTGCCCAGGTTCACCTGGTGCACCAGTTGCGGCCCTATTTGGAACGGGACTCACTGCTCACAGTCACTCACACCCTCATCACCTCGAGGCTCGACTACTGTAACGCTCTCTACATGGGGCTACCTTTGAAAAGTGTTCAGAAACTTCAGATCGTGCAGAATGAAGCTGCAAGAGCAATCATGGGCTTTCCCAAATATGCCCATGTCACACCAACACTCCGCAGTCTGCATTGGTTGCCGATCAATTTCCGGTCACAATTCAAAGTGTTGGTTATGACCTATAAAGCCCTTCATGGCATCGGACCAGAATATCTCCGAGACCGCCTTCTGCTGCACGAATCCCAGTGACCGATTAGGTCCCACAGAGTGGGCCTTCTCCGGGTCCCGTCAACTAAACAATGTTGGTTGGCGGGCCCCAGGGGAAGAGCCTTCTCTGTGGTGGCCCCGACTCTCTGGAACCAGCTCCCCCCAGAGATTAGAACTGCCGCTACCCTCCTTGCCTTTCATAAACTTCTCAAAACCCACCTTTGTTGTCAGGCATGGGGGAATTGAAACATCTCCCCCGGGCCTATATAATTTATGTATGGTATGTTTGTGGGTATGTCTGCTTAAAAATGGGTTTTTAAAACTATTTTAGATTTTAAATTGTATATTATTAGATTTGTTATGAATTGTTTTATTGTGTTGTGAGCCGCCCTGTGTCCACGGAAAGGGGCGGCATACAAATCTAATAAATAAATAAATAAATAAATAATAAAACTAAATTTTGTAAACCTTCAACCATGGATGAACCACACATCGCAGGGAAATAGCTGAGTTTGTTTTCACAGATTTAACTCTGTCCCAATGTACTGGTGGAAAGCCTGTAAGATATTGTTAAAAACAATAATGTCACTCCTCACTTTTTAAAATAAGTTTTTATTATGGGCATCCATTTACAAATTTAATGTGCAGTGGAAGCAGGTTGTGTATTATACTGCACCTTTCCACAAAGTGGAAACAAGTGATGAAAAGTACAGATCAATGGAAATAAGGGCCAACATAATTTATAGATAATGAGTAGAGTAGTTACTACTGTTGTTGTTGTTGTTGTTGTTGTTGTTATTATTATTATTATTATTATTATTATTATTATTATTATTATTATTATGTCAGTACAACACAGCAAACGAGATCACTATGCTGGATTTCGTATTTCATCACCAGTCGGGCGCTTCCCAAGCACCTAGGACTGCGTGATGTAGCGGCGAATTATGTTTGCTGATCCCAGTTAAGCGGCCTTTTGCAATTGACAGATGGAGATTTTGTCAATTCCGATGGTTTTCAAATGTCCGCTGAGATCCTTTGGTACTGCGCCCAGCGTGCCAAGTACCACTGGGACCACTTTCACTGGCTTATGCCAGAGTCGTTGCAGCTTGATTTTTAGATCTTTGTATTTCACTAATTTCTCTAGCTGCTTCTCCTCAATTCTGCTGTCTCCTGGGATTGCGATGTCGATGACCCATACTTTCTTTTTCTCCACGATCACAATGTCTGGTGTGTTATGCTTCAGAATTCGGTCAGTCTGAAGTCGGAAGTCCCACAGTAGTTTTGCTTGCTCATTTTCGACCACTTTTTCGGGCTTATGATCCCACCAGTTCTTTGCCACTGGTAAATGGTAGTTCCGGCACAAGTTCCAGTGGATCATCTGTGCCACAGCATCATGTCTATGCTTGTAGTCAGTCTGTGTGATCTTTTTGCAGCAGCTGAGTATGTGATCAATTGTTTCATCTGTTTCTTTACAGAATCTGCACTTTGGATCGTCTGTTGATTTTTCAATTCTGGCTTTGACAGCATTTGTTCTAATGGCCTGTTCTTGTGCCGCCAGTATTAGTCCTTCTGTCTCCTTTTTGAGTGTTCCACTTGTAAGCCATGGCCAGGTCTTTTCTTTATCCACTTTGCCTTCAATCTTCTCCAAGAACTGTCCATGCAATGCTTTGTTCCGCCAACTGTCCATACGACATTGAGTTACATATTTTCTGTACTGGTCCTTAGTTTGCTTCACCTTGAGAAGCTTCCTATTGTTGACCTCCATCAACGCTGACTCTTTGCTCCCCTTCACATAGTCAGCTAATGCATGCTTCTCTTCTTCTACTGTCTGCTTCACTTGCAAAAGTCCTTATTATTATTACTATTACTATTACTATTACTATTACTATTACTATTACTATTACTATTACTATTACTATTACTATTACTATTACTATTACTATTACTATTACTATTGTTAGATTTGTATGCCACCCTTCTCCACACACACCCAAAGAATCACATCACCAAAAGTGCTTTTTTGAAAGAAAGATTGAAATACCTTTCCTGAACTCAGGAGAGGAAAAAGACAAATGGAAGAATGCATTTCTTCTATTTCCTCCTAGAGCTCTATGCTGTCATGCTGAAGAGGTACGATAAAACTTGGACACATTGTTCCACCCAAGTCGTTACCCAGCAATCGATCATCGTGGCAGGTTGTGAGTGCAACCACACACTCATTTCATTATATTTTGAGATCCACTTTTGGAAACCTGCTCTATAGTGGAATCTGTAGTGCTAGACTATCATTTTTAAACTGCTGCATAAAAATATGTCAATGCGATTTCCAATAAAAAAAGTTTGTTTGACTTTTAAGTCGAAAATTGTCTCTGAATGGTTAACAGGTTTTCCTGTTCTTTGGGTAATACCAAAACACATTCTATTGAGGTTCAAGAAGCCATGACTGAAAAGCTAAAAGGAATGGCTGGGAGATGAACAATGAGCCTAGCCTGGTGATGAAGTTGAAGGAAGAGCTAATAATGATATCAATAACATTACTAATTACTTTGGAGACAGAATTTAAAACGAGGAATCCATTTGTCATTATGGCATCATCAATCCGGTCTCTAATTAGCCTTAGGCAACGGCATCTTGCTAGCTCATTTTTGCTCATTGGGTTGGCTTTCTGGATTGTGGTTGTTAATTTTAATTTGTATTATTTGTCTTCTTTGAGGTGTATATAATTTTGCAATTGAAAACAATTGCAAAGAGCATCCTCAGATCCCCCTGCCGACTGGGAAAAATCATAATGTGGAATCATGATGATTGATTGATTGATTGATTGATTGATTGGATTTATATGCCGCCCCCTCTGAAGATTCTATATAGAAACATAGAAACATAGAAGATTGACAGCAGAAAAAGACCTCATTATCCATCTAGTCTCCGGACTTCCGTTGCAAGCGAAGCACCCATTTTTGCGCTGCTGGCATTCCCATGCAGCATCGCAAAACCACGGAAGTCTGGAGGCGATGTTTCCCATGGAGGAGAGCCTCAGGGGAATCCCAGCAGCACAAAAACAGGCGCTTCGCTGGCAACAGAAGTCCCGAGGCGGGGCATTCCAGTGACGGCGTTTGGGTTTGTAAGGTGCAAATAGTTTGGAAGAAGAGGCAAAAAAATTCTTAAACCCCGGGTTTGTATCTCGAAAAGTTTGTATGACGAAGGGTTTGTAAGACGAGGTATCACTGTACTGATACACATTCTGTAATTCCACTCAGAATTTAGAGAAACTATACCTGACAGAGTTTTCCTCTCATATTATGTTCACATTACATGCTCCTGGTCATTCAATGGGTAGTTCAAATTATTTGAACTGAGTTGGATAAACGGGAACTCAACATTTGCTGGACTTTTCCCTCGTATGTTTGGGGACCTAGATTACCCATTGACAAAGATGGTTTGGCCTGGTATTAAGTATCAAGTAAAGTTTACAGATCTGTATATATCTCTGTCCATCTGCTGCCTGACCTTTCCAGTCACTAGATTTAATAAAACTAATACACAAAAATTATTTTTTTTACCGTTTAGAGTCTTCATATACTCTATCTCATATCTCAGTTACACTGCATGTGCAGTAATTTAATGTGCTTTATATGAAACTGCCTTATGCACCAAGTGTTTGGAAACTTAACTTGATCAAGAATACAGTGTTTCTGCTATTAAATGATGACTGCGTGACATAATAGTATTCTGAGGGGTCTCCCCGAGCTTGCTTGTTTTCTTGCAAACATTTTATTACCCAAACTAGGTAACATCATCAATGCTGAGCAATACTGACCATCAACCCTGAGCTACAAATATTCTCCTTTATTAGTAATAGCATTTTGCCCTGAACTGTCATCTTGTTCTGGACCAGCATAGTAATCAAATTTGCTTAACTTACAAAATGAAGTTGCTTTGCCTTTTTTATTCAAAATAGATTTGGCCAGCTATCTAAGATTTGATGGAAAGGACCTCTGCATGGATGGCATGTGAACTTTAAACACATCTTAGCATCCAGAATGAAAAGAGCAATTCTGTCTGATCTGCACTGGTGAGACCATATTTGGAATACTGTGTTCAGTTCTGGAGACCTCACCTACAAAAAGATATTGACAAAATTGAACGGGTCCAAAGACGGGCTACAAAATGGTGGAAGGTCTTAAGCATAAACCGTATCAGGAAAGACTTAATGAACTCAATATGTATAGTCTGGAGGACAGAAGGAAAAGGGGGGACATGATCGAAACATTTAAATATGTTAAAGGGTTAAATAAGGTTCAGGAGGGAAATATTTTTAATAGGAAAGTGAACACAAGAACAAGGGGACACAATCTGAAGTTAGTTGGGGAAAAGATCAAAAGCAACATGAGAAAATATTATTTTACTGAAAGAGTAGTAGATCTTTGGAACAAACTTCCAGAAGACATGTTTGATAAACCCACAGTAATTGAATTTAAACATGCCTGGGATAAACATATATCCATTGAAAGATAAAATACAGGAAATTGTATAAGGGCAGACTAGATGGATCATGAGGTCTTTTTCTGCCGTCAGTCTTCTATGTTTCTATGTTTCTAGTCCAACCATTAACAGACAGTTTTTACACTACAGAATCTCCCTTGTTAAAATATTTTCACTATCAGTCTATTTCCAGAGGAAATTCAATGTGCTGCCTATGATTCAGAAATCCTATTTGACTTGGAACCACACTATGTGATACAATGACATTTTCCTGTACAGTCTTCTGGTTTTTATGATTTTAGAGACCTTTTAGCTTGACACTACCAGTTGGAATATGTTATGTATTGATGTGCAGAGCTCTATTTGCATACCTGCCATTGATTGGCTAATCTAGGGAATTGGTTAAGTACTGTCTAGGAGAGAACGGGTGTTACATACTCATGTACAGAGCCCTATTTGCATACCTGCCACTGATTGGCTAATCTAGTGGTGGGAAAAAATAAACCACTTACGGATAAAGTCTTCCTATGTTCCGCCTCTTCTCTCACACCCACAATTTAACAGAATACATCACAATAGATTAGCAGAGACATTATTATTCCAGCGTGTGTCTGTAGGTTCTTTCTGATTCTTTTTACTGAATGCATTTTACTTCTTTTACTTGCCTTATGTTTAATTGTAATTCACCTTTATCTTTGTTGTTATTATTACTAGCTGCCTTGAGCATCAGTACCAGTGAATGCTACAATACTGATTTAATTTATTCAAAGTATGTTCATGCCACTTTTCAACTTACAAGTATATATGCTCCTTGACATACTTCAATTATGTAATAGTCCTTGGACTCAGCTTGCCACCCACTTCTTAGCAGGTCAAACGCAAGAGATCCAGGCAGCATCACAATGTATATATATATATATATATATATTTACTGCTGTATTACATGATAAAATACCATATCGTGCTACTTAGGCTCAAGCACCTCTTCTGAAATCTAGAGCCGTACCGTATAAAAATGCACGTGGTGGAACAAATTCTCTCCACTGTCTGGATTTTGCTGCTTGGATTTGATAGACCTAGCTAAGAGAAAGGTAGAAAGAAGCCTAGAGGTAAGATGAAAATATATAACCCCAAAATATAGGTCTTCATCATTTCAATTCCCTTCAATGCAAATTTTATTTTTATTACAATCCATTTACTTCTATTACTATCCATGAGCCCAAAGATGCATTTTATTTATTTATTTGTTTGTTTGTTTTGTCCAATACACATTAGCAAGCTGGATAATAATTGTGGCTATTTGAGTTCACAGTGGATGTTCACCTGCAGCACTTTTATTTATTTATTTATTTATTTATGTATTTATTTATTCATTCATTCATTCATTCATTTATTTGTATGCCGCCCCTCTCCGGAGACTCGGGGTGGTTAACAACAGTAATAAAACAATGTACAATAATAATCCAATAAATACTAAAAATGATTTTAAAAACCCATTAATATAAAAAACCAAACAAACATACAGACATACCATACATGAAATTGTAAAGGCCCAGGGGGAAAGAGCAGAGGTGGGTTTTAAGTAGCTTATGAAAGGCAAGGAGGGTGGGGGCAATTCTAATCTCTGGGGGGAGTTGGTTCCAGAGGACCGGGGCCGCCACAGAGAAGGCTCTTCCCCTGGGTCCCGCCAAGCGGCATTGTTTAGTTGACGGGACCCGGAGAAGACCCACTCTGTGGGACCTAACCGGTCGCTGGGATTCATGCAGCAGAAGGCGGTCCCTGAGATAATCTCATTAAGGAAGTTGTTTTTCAGACTGAAGCATACATGTATATTGCCTAGGTCAATATTTCTCAATCTCGGCAACCTTAAGATGTATATGCTAATATATTGATGAACTGGGAGAGCCAATGGTAATAAGGTCAGCCCATGGAAATGCATAGTAACTCTGTCAGCCAATGGGAGCTAGCCACGTCTGAGTCTGTGCAGAGAATCAAAACTGAGAAGAATAGATTGGGTGTAGCTCCAACTTCCACTCTATACTCTTCTACCTGAAGTCTGAACTAGAAGCTGCTTGTGTTTTACTTTTAACCCTGCTGTTCTGTTCGGGTCGTATGTGACCCGAAGCCAAGTTTGAGTCCCTGTAAAAAATTTTCCCTGCATATCTGAAACTTGAAATTTCATGACTTTTCATCATTTCAGGGGTTCTCTCTATGAGAATTTTTTTGGGGGGGTGGGGGGCTTAGTTTTTGCTGAGCAAAAAAAGTTCCTAATGTTATGTTCGGGTCACATACGACCCGGACCGAAAACACTTCATTTGAAGTGCTTATGTTTGGTCAATTTGAAAACTTTTTTCACTTGGAAAGTAGTCTGAACATTTCTGCACACAATGATATGAAAATTGAAATGAAAAAATTAATCCTTATTGGTTTATTTTGCACATAAATGTGCCGCCCCCCCCGTTTTTGTGATTTTTTTTCAATTTATGGATAGTTTTGCTTGCAAAATCCATTCTATTTTACTGGAGTTGGTGTGGGATTGGTAGCTTGAACATTTCTGAATATAAGAAAAATATAAAGGAACTGAAAAAAATGATTCTTACTGGTTTTTTAACATCAGAAATAAGGCCTCCCCCCCCCCCTCGGCTGCTTGCAATCATTTTCACTTTTTATTTTTTTATGCTCCAAATCCGAAATATTCTTTAAAATCTTAGGCATTCATTTACTCAATTTAACAATGCTGGTCATCAAAAAATATTTTTGGGGTGGTGGCTAATTGTTTTCTGGGCAAAAAAAAATCATAACTTAAAATCTGTTTCTGTTCGTATATGACAGGACCAAAAATATTTTTTTTAGGTACTTGAATTTAATCTTTTTGAAAACTTTTTCAACTGGAAAACTAGTTTGAACATTTATGAACATAATGATATGAAAATTGAACTGGAAAAATTGAGACTTATATTTTTATTTTGATCAAAAAGCCCCTCCCCCCATCCTTTCTGAATTTCGTGTCAATTTATATTTTTTAAGGCTACAAATCCCTAAGGAATTTTCCCCCAAAAGGTTTGATATACTAAATTGAACATTTCTGAACATGAGAAAAATATAAATGAACTGAAAAAAATGGTTCTTATTGGTTTATTTTTGCCACAAAAGGGCCACCCCCCCCCGGCCTTGCTGTGTGCCATTATTGTCACTGTTTATACATATTTGTCTATAAATATTTGGAATATCCTTTTGAAAATCAACCACATTGTAGCCAGATAACTAATTTTATGAAAGAAATCCATTTTACTAAAAAAAAGTATGTAAGTTTGAAATTAACAGCATAATTTTTATATAAATTGAAATAAATTTATATGCAAAATAAACCAATATGCATCAATTTTTCCAGTTCAATTTTCATATCATTATGTTCAGAAATGTTCAAGCTACAAATCCCACACCAACTTTAGCAAAATAGAATGCATTCTGCTAGCAAAACTATCCATAAAGTAAAGACTATTTCACAAAAACGGGGGGAGGCACATTTATGTGCAAAATAAACCAATAAGGATTAATTTTTTCAGTTCAATTTTCATATCATTGTGTGCAGTAATGTTCAAGCTACCAATCCCACACCAACTTTAGTAAAATAGAATGCATTTTGCAAGCAAAACTATCCATAAATTGAAAAAAAATCACAAAAACGGGGGGGGCGGCACATTTATGTGCAAAATAAACCAATAAGGATTAATTTTTTCATTTCAATTTTCATATCATTGTGTGCAGAAATGTTCAGACTACTTTCCAAGTGAAAAAAGTTTTCAAATTGACCAAACATAAGCACTTCAAATGAAGTGTTTTCTGTCCGGGTCGTATGTGACCCGAACATATCACTAGGAACTTTTTTCGAACAGCATACAAGGGTTAACTGTTGCTACATTGAAGAAGAACTCTGCTAATGGTATTGTAAATACATTATGTGTATAAAGAAATCAATGAATCCAGCTGAATCAGGTGTCTGTGTGTGCTTCTTATTTTGATTTTGCAACCAACCTTAATAGTGTCGACTTCAGCTCCTAGAATTCACCAGCCAGCATGTTGTGTTCTGTGAATCAAAGTCCGTACATCTTAAAGTTGCCAAGGTTGAGAAACACTGTCCCATCATCAAAAAAGCACAACAAAGAATATTCTTTCTGCGCCAGCTCAGGAAGCTCAAACTGCCCAAGGAGCTGCTGATACATTTCTACAGAGGAATCACTGAATCTGTCATCTGCACCTATATAACTGTGTGGTTTGGTGCTGCAACCCAACAGGATAGACACAGACTTCAGAGGATAATCAGAATTGCAGAAAAAACAATTGCTGCCAATCTGCCTTCCATTGAGGACCTGTATACTGCACGAGTCAAAAAGAGGGCGGGTAAAATATTTACTGACCCCTCTCATCCTGGACACAAATTGTTTCAACTCCTACCCTCAAAACGTCGCTACAGAGCACTGCACACCAAGACAACTAGACACAAGAACAGTTTTTCCCCGAATGCCATCACTCTACTAAACAAATAATTCCCTCAACACTGTCAGACTTTTTACTAAATCTGCACTTCTATTCTACTAGTTTTTCTCATCATTCCTATCACCCATTTCCTCCCATGTTGACTGTATGACTGTAACTTGTTGCGTATATCCTAAGATTTTTATTAAATATTGCTTCTTCATTGCTTATTTGACCCCTATGACAATCATTAAGTGTTGTACCACATGATTCTTGACAAATGTATATTTTATTTTATGTACGTTGAGAGCATATGCACCAAGACAAATTCCTTGTGTGTCCAATCACACTTGGCCAATAAAATTCTATTCTATTCTATTCTAAAGAAGCTTTTTGGGTGACTGAACAAGAATGTTCTTCCAGAAACTTCATGCTCCAGGCAATGTGCATGACAATCCTGATAGGACTTTGGCCATCACTTTTTTCAGTTCAATTTTCATATAATTATGTTCAGAAATGTTCAAACTAGTTTCCCAGTGAAAAAAGTATTCAAAAAGACCAAATTTAAGTACCTAAAAAAATCTTTTTGGTCTGGGTCATATACGACCAGAAACAGACTCAACGTGAGGTGTTTTTGCCCAGAAAAAAGTTACTCCCCACCCCCAAAAATATATTTTTTATTATCAGCAATGTTAAATTGAGTAAATCAATGCCTAAGATATTAAAAATATTTCAGATTTGGAGCCTAAAAAAAATTTAAAGTGAAAATGGTTGCAAGCAGCCGGAAAGGGGGTGGCGGCCTTATTTCTGATTGAAAAAACCCAATAAGCATCATTTTTTTCAGTTCATTTATATTTTTCTTATGATCAGGAATGTTCAAACTAGTAATCCCACACCAAATTTAGTAAAATTGTACACATTTTGTAGGCTAAACTATCTATAAATTGAAAAACAATTCACAAAAAAGGGGGCAGGCAGGCTTTTATGAAAAAATAAACCAATAAGCATTATTTTTTTATTTCAATTTTCATTTCTTTGTGTGCAGAAATGTTCAACCTAGTTTCCAAGGGAAAGAGGTTTTCAAATTGACCAAATATAAGCACTTAAAATAAAGAATTTTTGCTGTGAGTCACACAGACTCGCAAACAGTACAAGTGTGACTTTTTTTGCCCAGCAAAAACTAAGCCCCCCATCCCCCCCAAAAAAAACTCTCATAGAGAGAACCGCTGAAATGATGAAAAGTCATGAAATTTCAAGTTTCAGAAATGCAGGGAAAAGTTTTTTACAGGGTCTCATACTTCGATTTCATGTTGCACAGACTCGAACAGGACAGCAGGGTTAAAACAGAAAATATTTACGAATAAGGTTAGTCATAATGTAAAATGCCTATGAGAATGCAAAAAAAACCCCTCATAATTTTAGCGTATTTATTAAATTATTAAAGGCAGATATTGTTTACCTCTTTTAATGGAACAAGACATTTTTTTATTAATTAATGAAGGATTGGTTGGGACAGGTTTATGCAACATTAACTTTGACCAAAGCTAATGATGTAGCCATTTTGGTTAAAAGAAAAGGTTCCCAATTGATATACAAGAAAATATGCATTTATTAATTTAATGTGTTAACATAACAGAGATTACAATAATTATGGTTAATGTTTATGGACATTAACCATAATTTCAGTATCTTCCATTAACCATAATTTTAGTATCTTCCATTATGTCCATTATGTCTTATGAATGTTTTCAGCAATGAATATATTTATGATAAAGTGACAATAGAAGTAGGTGTCAATCAAATATTTGATTCTGAGCTTAATAGAAATACATTAATAACACAGAGAGAGAGAGAGAGAGAGAGAGAGAGAGAGAGAGAGAGAGAGAGAGAGAGAATAAATAATATGTATATGGAAGAGTTGAATTTAACAGACCTAGGTATTTGCTGTCTAACTAAAAGAGAATATATATTTCTTTCAAGTTGGGTACAGAATTTTTTAGGCTTCATTAATTTTTAATCTTATATACCAAATTCAGAAGTGTAATATTGATCTATCTTATGTATATGATCATAGTGCCCTTACTTTAAGTTTAAATTCTGTGTTTCAGAAACCAATTATGGAATTGCAAAATAAAAAGATGCTTTAACATGTTCATATTAAATGATAAATAATTTGTATAACGAACGCAGATAAAGACATCATAATACTTTTATCTGAATTCAGAAACAGAAAAGTGTTGCTATTATTTGTATATTGTACCTACCAAATTCACATTTTTCTTAATATAATAGTCTGAAACTTGACCTTAAAAATGGTATGTATGAGGGGGAGATTCTTTGCTGCGGAATATTTGCTTTTAAATGTCTGGATTTCAAATATTGTGCACCGAGCCATGTTGATAGCACAGAATGCATTATTTATTTGTTAAATTTATGTCCTGGGAGATCAAGGTAGTATATATAGCATTTACTTCTCCAGGTTTTCCACACAGCAACAACTCTATAGGGAGCTCAGACTGAGATGAAGTCACTGGCCCCAAAGTCACCCAGGCAGCTTCTATGGCTTAGAATAGAGTTAACCTTTGGCCCTTCTGGTCCTAGCAAAAATGTGTTATTATACTGCATTGTCTCTATCCGTTTGTTAAGGGGCTCTTCAACTTGAGCAACTTCATAGTGATCTGTCATAATCACTTAACGCTCACCTATGCTGGATGAGCCTAGTATTTCAAGAGTTTGTGTGTGTGTGTGTGTGTGTGTGTGTGTGTGTGTGTGTGTGTAAATCTGCTTGGACCATGTTACCCTGTTACAGAACTGTGAAATGGTGAGGTTTAAGGATTAGGCTGAAATTAGAGAGACAACCTTTCTTCATTGCTTATTTGACCCCGATGACAACCATTGTTATACCACGTGATTCTTGACAAATGTATCTTTTTCTTTTATGTACGCTGAGAGCATATGCACCAAGACAAATTCCTTTATTATTTTATTTATTTATTTTATTTTATTAGATTTGTATGCCGCCCCTCTCCGAAGACTCGGGGCGGCTCACAACATAATAAAAAACAATATAACATTGCAACAAATCTAATGTTAGGGAAAAAAAGATATTTAAAACCCCAGTAATTAAAAACCATGAGACACTTACATACCAATACATAAAGTATAAAAGCCTTGGGGAAGTGTTTCAGTTCCCCCATGCCTGGCGATAAAGGTGGGTCTTGAGTAATTTGCGAAAGACAAGGAGGGTGGGGGCCGTTCTAATCTCCGGGGGGAGTTGATTCCAGAGGGTCGGTGCCGCCACAGAGAAGGCTCTTCCCCTGGGGCCCGCCAAACGACATTTTTTGGTTGACGGGACTCGGAGAAGGCCAACTCTGTGGGACCTTATCGGCCGCTGGGATTCATGTGGTAGAAGGTGGTTCCGGAGATATTCTGGACCACTGCCATGTAGGGCTTTAAAGGTCATTACCAACACTTTGAATTGTGACCGGAAACTGATCGGCAGCCAGTGCAGGCCACGGAGTCCAATCACACTTGGCCAATAAAATTCTATTCTATTCTATTCTATTCCAGATGATAGATGAAATTACATTTTTATATAGCATCATAACTAGCAGGAGAAGATGTGTGGGGTTTTTTTGCTAGTACGGAATCTGGCATAGTTCAGTTTTCCCTGTCCTTTTATTGTTATCAATATAAACATTTTAAACAGTTATGGGTTCTAAATCCCATCGCTACTGTTTCGCACATGCGCAGAAGCATCCAGGGCAAGAAAGCAGAGCCACACACCGCCACCCCTACTGGTTCATAGAACTGTATTGTACCAGTAGCAACACACTGCTGAATTTTATCCATAGATCAATATTTAATAGAATGGATGGATGGATGAATGGATGGATGGATGGATTTGTTTGTTTATTCAATCGATTGATTGGTTGATTTTTTTTATGCCGCCCTTCTCCTTAGACTCAGGTAGGCTTACAACATGTTAGCCGCACAAATCCCAGTGACCAGTTAGGTCCCACAGAGTTGGCCTTCTCCGGGTCCCGTCGACTAAACAATGTCGTCTGGCGGGACCCAGGGCAAGAGCCTTCGCTGTGGTGGCTCCGACCCTCTGGAACCACCTCCCCCCAGAGATTAGGATTGCCCCAACTCTCCTTGCCTTTCGGAAACTCCTTAAATCCCACCTCTGCCATCAGGCATGGGGGAATTGAAACATCTCTCCCTTGCCCATGTAGTTTTTGTGTATGATTCGATTGTGTGCTTGTTTTTTATATATTGGAGTTCTTTTGGATTTTTTAACTTAAAATTGTAATTTAGATTGCTAAATATTAGATTTGTTACTATATATTGTTTACCATTTTTGTGAGCCGCCCCGAGTCTATGGAGAGGGGTGGCATATCAATCCAATAAATCTAATCTAATCTAATCTAATAGCACTTTTTAACAGACCCAGCATATTGCCCCCACAATCCGGGTCCTCATTTTACCCACCTCAGAAGGATGGAAAGCTGAGGCAACCTTGAGCCGGTGATGAGATTTGAACCGCTGACCTGCAGATCTAGCAGTCAGATTTAGTAGCCTGCATTATTGCACTCTACCCACTGCGCCACCTTGCCTCATTATACCACCTATGCAGAACTACTCATGAGCTTCTGCCTCCATCTCCCTACCCACTGAAAGTTTGTATTTCTTTCCATCCTTCCCTCTTCCCCCTTCCCTTCCTCCTCTCTTTCCCCTTCTCCTTCCCAGAAAATAGGTAAATGATTGCTGTTGGGTGGAGGAAGAAGAGGCAGTTTGGTAGACTGCCTGGGAAGCTGTGAGAGAACATTGAAAATGAAAATCATGTAGTCTCATCAATAGCTTAGGATAGTGGTTCCCAATCTTTTTTTGCCCGTGCCCCACTGAAGCATCTCTAAAATCCTGATGCCCCCCCGACATATAATTCTTACTATTCAAAAAGTGAACTCCTACTCATGTGGAGGAAGTCTAAAAAGCCATTAACTTAGTGTAAACAAGGTTCCAGTTGCCCCTATTAAAAATCAAATTGCTCCACCCTGTGGGGCCTAGGCCCCACATTGGGAACCAGGGACTTAGGAGATACTACACTTGATCTTAGCTGTTAGTACAAGGTACATGGTTGTTAGGGTTTGCCATTGTAAAAACTACCTATTGTAGTCTCTTGTACTATCACTTTAAATATTTTGGGCTGGTTCGCCATAAGAGGGTGCCAGTACTCCTTCCCTCAATGATGCTTTAACGCTCATTCGCTTTTGCTTTGCCTTGAGGGGGGAGTGTATTTGCTTAGTGCTTATTATATTGGATTTGCTTAGTGCTTGTTATGGATTGTTTCTATTTTGTATATATGTAAATAGTACTTATTAAGCATAACTAAGTCTGTGTCTTTTTCTTTGGCTTTACCACACATCCACACTCTGTTAAAATTCTCTGCTCAGTGTATGTCAAAGGTCTCATAGCCTAGCTATACCGAGACATACCAACATTAGCCAAAAGGCCAAGAAGCATAGCGGGATAGCAGCAGTGAATCAGCCATAACATCCCCAAATTTCAGGAGACATCAATTCCAGATTTTGGAGACATTGTGTAAGTTAGCCCATTTGAGATACCTTGGTTCAAAAATTGATCAACCGTGATGCATCATTTCACCCAGCTAAAGGTCATGAGTCATGACAATAGTGTTAGCGATATATAAATAGATTCAAAATACTTTCTCTTTGAATTTAGAGTTTGGCTTCTCGTGGTACCAGCTTACCTGAGATCCAATTGAATACATTCATCTTCTAAGCTTCTTGTCTCGGAAATAAATTCAGCAGCACATCACTACTGCTGTTCTTAATGTTTTAGCTTAACACGATTTCTTATCTATTTGTCTCCTGCTGACTCAACATACATATTTTCTTTTTCTGTATTCATTTTTCCAATGAACTAATAAATCTTTTGGAGTATAGAAACGCTATAGAAGAACACCAAGGAGTTATACTGGTATGACACATGGTTCTTTTTCAAATCATCCAAATGATATACAAACATGATTCTTTTAGATTAAAAATAAAATAGGCAGCTGAAAGAATTAGTAGAGTACGATAGCCTCAGATTGCGGACTTGATTACTTGCACATTTCCTCCCCAAGGACATTGCTGTGATGCAGCATTTATTTGGCAAAAAACAGGCAAAGAATTGCAAAGAACAGATAATGATTGTCCCAAGACCTCTCAAGTCAAATTACATATAACTTAAATTTATTCATGAACAGGTCTCAATGTATTCAGTAAATGCTACTTCTAGGCAAACACAAACAGAGTTACCCTCTTTGAAATGCAGGCATGTTCCCTCTCCAATAGGGAAAATTATTTGTTAGTGAAGTCGATAATCATCATGTTTTGAAAGTCTGTCATTAGACTTCAAAATAAATTCATAACTCCAGCATTTGCATGTAAACTGCTTTGTCCGAGTTTCGCCGGCTAGAAGGATGCAATAGTCTTTATTTTTTCTCTATGTCACCATCCAATTTGTGATGGATGTTTCATATAAATCACTGTTGTAAGCCACCCAGAGTCCTTCAGGAATTGGGCGGCATATAAATTAGATTAAATTTATTTATTTATTGTATTTATATGCCATTCATTCCAAAACGGAGTAAATAAATAAATATATTGTATAAACTTTTAAAAAGAATGGGGTTTGTAATTGTTTTTCCCCTTAAAAGGAATATAACAATGAAAGGCAAAAGTTAAATCTCTTTAAAGAAAGAATCTCCAGGACCCAAAATGCAAATTTCTGTATGAATTTCTGGAATTCAATACACTTTGCCATCTAGAAGAAAGATAAAAATGATTTCAGCTAATGCCATATCCTAATATCATATTCCTAAAATTAATACAAGCAAGATGGATGTTGTAACTATGTCAGACCGTGCTACTGTGAAATTATAGTCTCATTTGACAATAATTTACATATATTTTACTATATCTTTTCAATGTATTCTGTTGAATTATAATAATTTTTATTAAGCAGATGGAGTAAGAATAGCTCTTTTTTTCATTATAATAAGAAGTCAATTTCATCACTGTCTTAATACAGCAAAAGTATTTATTAGGGACCATATTATTATATATATTTCTCATAGAAAGAAGGAATAATTGAAACATTAACTTTCAATAAAAGAAAATTTAGAAAAACCCTTTTAACTCTTTATGAATCCTACCTTATTCATTTCCTGGATGATAAAAAAATGTGGTTTCTATGAGTTTAACAGCTTACATGCCCCTGAAATGGATATATATTAAATTGTCCCAGGCAACAACTAGAAAAAAATAATTTAAAATTACTAACCATGTAGCTTTTGGATTTAAATAAATTAAACCAAGAAAGGAGTGGCATGGTGGCCTAGAGGGGAAGAACCTATGTGTAAGGTTGAGAGTTCAATACCAGCCAGTGGCAGATGTTTCTTTAACAGAGCTCAAAGAGAAATTTTCTATTATGAACTTTGCTTAGGCATCAAGAAGGCATCTGGTCAGTTAACCCTCAGTTCCACTTAGTTGTCCCAACTTCACCCTGAAAAAAGGGATCAGACAGTTATAAAAAGAAGAAAATAAATATTATGTCTTCAAATTACCATATATACCAGTGGGTATGGCTAGCTGATGAGGCCAAAATAAGGCCGAAATAGATCTATCCTTGTCTCCCTTAATTTTCCAATTCAGCAAAAAAAAAAAAACATGTGACATATGACGGTCTTGGTATATTTGGGTTTCAGAAATTTCTGGCAACATTTCAGCAAGGTCCCACTCGTCATCTTCAGGCTGGTGCTTCTGTCCTTGTTCTAGGGCGAACACTATGAAAACACACACACACTTTAGCTCTGGGGATAAAATGCAGGGGGCAGAGATGAATAGATGTGGTGGACAACTATTCATCTTCTGACTGGACAGACTTGCTAGCCTGCAACACAAACTTTTTCAGGGCTGTCAGTGCAGAGTTCACATCAGACGGTTTGTTATGTTTGGGGAGCAGGGTCAGAATACCTTGTCCCAGGTCCTGCCAAGCCTAGCAGTTTGAAAGTATGCAAATGCGAGGAGGTAAATAGGTACAACTTTGGTGGCACGGTAATAGCCTCTATGATTTCATACTGTCCGTATGACTCAGAAATGTCTTTGGACAGCACTGGCTCCATGGCCTTGACATTGAAATGAGCCCTGCCCTTATACTCATCAATGACTAGCAGTAAAATCTGCAGAGACTTCTGTATTGATTGTAAAAGAGTAAATCCATAAATATTTGAAATGCTCTATTGTACATAGTACAATGTGATCTCATTGCAATTTCTTCTTATCATATGATGAGAAAACAAACAGAATTGAGTATTTGTTTGTTGCCTGCCTGCCTGCCTGCCTCTCTATCTATCTGTCTGTCTGTCTGTCTGTCTGTCTGTCTGTCTGTCTATAATCTACCTACCTACCTACCTTTCTTTCTATCTATCTATCTATCTATCTATCTATCTATCTATCTATCTATCCATCCATCCATCCATCCATCCATCCATCCAATTATACAGTACAATGTTAAAAAAGTCAAATATAAATAGTAAGAATTTTTTTTAAAAAAATCCATTAAAGTTACAATTAATAAACCAGAGATAACCAGAGACTATCATAGTGCAAGTTTTAACCTCATTTTATGTCTTTAATTTCAAGAATATATGATGATAATTGTCATCAAGTGGGGTAAAGCTCCCAATTTTACAGTTGATTCTGTGTATGTACTGTATTTTTTATTTCATATAGTACACAAAAAAGGTTTGGGAGTTCCACCCCATCAGGCTGATAATTCCATGTGGAATTCCATGGAGACCATTAATTTCCCTACAGTCCTTTTTTAAAGATGTATGAGACTTGTCAGTAGTTTTCCATGGGATCAGGATTTATATGCTGTGCCTGCACTGCTTCACATGAGCCAGTGTATATTGCTTTTTTTTGCCATTTCTAGATGTCAAGCAGATCTAAAGAGCAAAGGTTTAAATAAGTAAATAATTCTAACATAAAAAGGTACAAACACTAGGAAGTCAAACTCCCTGGTGCATGTACTTGTTTTATACAGCTTTTCAAACAATGTTCCATAAGGCGTTCAACTGCAAAAAGCAAATTCTGAAAGTTCTGCCCATTTTTTAAGCTATTCATATTTCCTATTTAAAGCATTTTGTTTTCACTTCTAGAGTTTTGTGTATCACCAGTTTGCTTGCTTTTTTTCCCTGAAGAAAGAAAAAATTTGATAGTTCAGAAATGAAACTGGAAATCATTTCATCTTCAAAATTAACACCAAACTCACCTGGAATGAGATTTGAGCAATATCTGTGGCCTTTTCAGTTAGAACACTTGCTTTGATTCCATTGTCTCGTGTTTCCTCTATGTACCATGAGCAATAGCACTTAGACTTTAGGGAAGGTTTGTCTATTTGCCGATGACTCTAAAGTGTGCAATAGGGTTGATATTCCTGGAGGCGTCTGTAATATGGTAAATGATTTAGCTTTACTAGATAAATGGTCAAAGCAATGGAAACTGCAGTTTAATGTTTCCAAATGTAAAATAATGCACTTGGGGAAAAGGAATCCTCAATCTGAGTATTGTATTGGCAGTTCTGTGTTAGCAAAAACTTCAGAAGAGAAGGATTTAGGGGTAGCGATTTCTGACAGTCTCAAAATGGGTGAGCAGTGTAGTCGGGCAGTAGGAAAAGCAAGTAGGATGCTTGGCTGCATATCTAGAGGTATAACAAGCAGGAAGAGGGAGATTGTGATCCCCTTATATAGAGCGCTGGTGAGACCACATTTGGAATACTGTGTTCAGTTCTGGAGACCTCACCTACAAAAAGATATTGACAAAATTGAATGGGTCCAAAGACGGGCTACAAAATGGTGGAAGGTCTTAAGCATAAAACGTATCAGGAAAAACTTAATGAACTCAATCTGTATAGTCTGGAGGACAGAAGGAAAAAGGGGGACATAATCGAAACATTTAAATATGTTAAAGAGTTAAATAAGGTTCAGGAGGGAAGTGTTTTTAATAGGAAAGTGAACACAAGAACAAGGGGACACAATCTGAAGTTAGTTGGGGGAAAGATCAAAAGCAACGTGAGAAAATATTATTTTACTGAAAGAGTAGTAGATCCTTGGAACAAACTTCCAGCAGACATGGTTGGTAAATCCACAGTAACTGAATTTAAACATGCCTGGGATAAACATATATCCATCCTAAGATAAAATACAGGAAATAGTATAAGGGCAGACTAGATGGACTATGAGGTCTTTTTCTGCCGTCAGTCTTCTGTGTTTCTATGTTTCTATGACGTATATATCACTGTACAGTGTTTTTACTGTGCTTTGCAACATCAGCCTCCAACTATCCGGGTCCTCATTTTACTGTCATTGGAAGGAGGGAAGGCTGACAATTGTAAACTGCTCAGAAAATGTTGTAAAGCATTATGGAGCAGAATGGGACTCTGTAGCCAGAGTGGTATATAAGTCTAATTGCTATTGCTATATAATCGTCCAAACTCTTCTTTAAAGCCTTCAATGATGGAGCACCTACAAGTTCTGGAGTCAAACTATTTCATTGATTAATTTAGTCTCACTGAATTCCTTATCTATCAAGCCCAAGAGGGGGAAAAAATCTGGTTTCAGTTGAATTTTAATCTTTAGAATCTTCTGAATCATTGTATTTGAACTTGTTCCCTAAGCATGAAAAATGACCCTTCTAAGGGGGCACAATCTGAGGTTAGTTGGGGGAAAGATCAGAAGCAATGTGAGAAAATATTATTTTACTGAAAGAGTAGTAGATGCTTGGAACAAACTTCCAGCAGACGTGGTTGGTAAATCTACAGTAACTTAATTTAAACATGCCTGCGATAAACATATATCCATCCTAAGATAAAATACAGGAAATGGTATAGGGGCAGACTAGATGGACCATGAGGTCTTTTTCTGCCATCAATCTTCTATGTTTCTATGTTTCTATGTTTGTTTCTATGTTTCTATGTTTCTATGTTTCTATGTTTCTATGTTTCTATGTTTCTATGTTTGTTTCTATGTTTGTTTCTATGTTTGTTTCTATGTTTGTTTCTATGTTTGTTTCTATGTTTGTTTCTATGTTTCTATGTTTCTATGTTTCTATGTTTCTATGTTTCTATGTTTCTATGTTTCTATGTTTCTATGTTTCTATGTTTCTATGTTTCTATGTTTCTATGTTTCTATGTTTCTATGTTTCTATGTTTCTATGTTGTTTCTATGTTTCTATGTTTCTATGTTTCTATGTTTCTATGTTTCTATGTTTGTTTCTATGTTTCTATGTTTCTTGTTTACATTTCCAGCATAAATGAAATCACCTTTATACATTCTAGGTAATCTTTCTGGTGCCCTATATCAATGGGATATCATTTTTTAAACACTCATGTCTCATGTCAGTCTTTTCAACCACATATTTTCCCATTGTGCTATTTGTACTATACAATAAACCCTAAAATTTAGCCCACTTTATCATACTTTCCTGAACTTGTTCTTCAACTTTTTCAAATTTCAATGGAATTATATAGGTTTTAGCAGTTATAGGTTCATCATTTGTACATAGTTATGTTACAAAATGAGTCCTGCACTTTAATTTTTTCTGATAACTACGAATAAGAGAACTGTGTCCAACTGTGCCCCTCTGTTACCAGTTCTTCTACTGATTTTATTTTACATTCACCTTGATAGAATCCTAGTATTTCATGATACATCAGCCATTGGTATTTGCCTATTATTTCTCATTTATAGAATAATTCTTATGCTCAGAGCCATAAATATGTTTTGGGAACAACCTGCATTTACATCTATCAAAATAGATATAGAATAGAAAATCACATAATGATTTTTAAAATACATATTAGCCTTGACTTTATCATGTCACAAATATCCATGCCACCCAAATCTCAGGTCGTGACCTTCTAACTATAAAAGTCTTCTATTTTTCAGCATTACCACTCACTGTTTCTTCCATACTAAACAGCAAGCTGTTCTGTAAACTTATACATTTTTCTTTTTAGTTTTGCTGTGCTCAGAAATCACATACTTTTCCGTGCCATTAATCTTCTTCAAAAAGTATTCAAAACTCAAATCTGTAGAAGAAAATTTAGGTAAGCAATCTTGTTAAAGTTCATTTAAATGCCTCAGACAATGGAATTGCTGGAGCAAAGGAATATCTTCTGGATAAGTATAATATAAACAAGAACAGTGAGATACAGTCAGCAGTTTGTGACTTTTTAGCCATAGGCATAGATGTTGCAATGATTTCTTTGTAAATCTGTTTTTGGAATAAAATTTCCATTGCTGTCTGTTGTTCTTCTTATATCAGTGATGGAGAACCTATTTTTCCTTGGATGCCGAAAGTGCATATATGCGATAAATGTGTGTGTCCATATCCATAACTCAATGCCCCCATGTGCTCAACCCCACTGCACATGTGTGTGCCCCCCCATGCTGCCCTGCTCCCGTGTATGTGGGCATGATCCCCCCCGCTCTTCCATTTCCCAACTTCCAGTGGACCCCATAGGCCTGTTTTTCAACCTCCCCAGTGTTGTGGTTGGCTCTGGCCCAGCTACTGCCCCAAGGAATGTGGAGGTGGATGCAGGGGAAACATCAACATGTCATAGGCCTGTTTTACTGCCGACAGAGTCAGGTAGTGCAGTTTCCTCGGACGAAGAAGGTGAGGGTGACTTGGAAGAGGGGGGCTTGGCACACAGCCCAGGAAGCCAATCTCCATTATCTTCGGTCAATTCAGATGAGTTATACTTTTGTAATAAAACAGGCTAAAATAGAGATTGCAGATTTGTATCATTTATTTTGCTATAGTTTGCTGTGAAATGATGAAGCTACTTAGTCAAACTTAGAATACTTTAAGAATTGAGACACACATACTACATTCCTTGGGATATCCAACAGGAGTGTAAAAAAAAAAGATAAATATAGTCATTTTGATAGCACTGCCAACTTGAATTGTTGAAATATCCCATATCATGGAGCCACTGATCATACTTATTTTTTAAAAAAAATATATATGAGTTATTATAAGTCAATTTATTTATTTATTTATTTATTCGATTTTGATGCCGCCCTTCTCCTTAGATTCAGGGCGGCTTACAACATGTTAGCAATAGCACTTTTTAACAGGGCTAGGCTATTGCCCCCACAATCCGGGTCCTCATTTTACCCACCTCGGAAGGATGGAAGGCTGAGTCAACATTGAGCCGGTGATGAGATTTGAACCGCTGACCTTCAGATCTACAGTCAGCTTCAGTGGCCTGCAGTTCAGCACTCTACCTGCTGCGCCACCCCGGCTCATATATCTTTTTTTTTTTCATTTTACTTACCATGTTTCCCTGAAAATAAGAACCTGTCTTATTTTTTTTGTACCTTGAAATAAGCATTTGGCCTTATTAGGCTTATTATAAGGAAATGTCTTATTTTGAAGAAAACAGGGTATATGAGCCGGGGTGGTGCAGCAGGTAGAGTGCTGTACTGCAGGCCACTGAAGCTGACTATAGATCTGTAGGTCAGCGGTTCAAATCTCATCACTGGCTCAAGATTGACTCAGCCCTCCATTCTTCCGAGGTGGGTAAAATTAGGACCTGGATTGTGGGGGAAAATATGCTGGCTCTGTTAAAAAGTGCTATTGCTAACATGTTGTAAGCCGCCCTGAGTTTAAGGAGAAGGGCGGCATAAAAATCAAATCAAATGAATAAATGATGAAATGATGAAATGATGAAATGATGAAATGATGAAATGATGAAATGATGAAATGATGAAATGATGAAATGATGAAATGATGAAATGATGAAATGATGAAATGATGAAATGATGAAATGATGAAATGATGAAATGATGAAATGATGAAATGAACAAACGAACAAACAAACACTGAGACCAAGAAACAAGAATAACCTTGGCAAAAGACATGGTGCAAATTCAGAGCCCTATTACATCCTGATCTGCCCTCCCATGGTGTACAGTCTATAACAGGGGTGTCAAATTCGATAGCATTGAGAGCTGCACCAGGGTTTTGCTTGACTTCAGGAAGCTGGCAGGCATGGTCAAGGTGGGAATGGCCAGCTTGACATCCAGTTTTAATCACGAGGCAGCCCTCTGCTGGCAAAAACAGCTCAGGAGAGCCACGCATGGCCACCCTAAGCATCATTTTCACCAGCAGTGGCACTGTAGGCTCATCCTTCACTGTTTCTAAGGTGATTCCCATGGGCCAGATCTAAGGATCCCATGGACGGGATCCAGCCTGTGGGCCTTGCATTTCACACACCCTGGTCTATAACTATCAATCTGTCTTTCAGGTCATCTTAAAAAGACCATCCTTCAAGATCCAAATATTTGTTAAGATAACTTATCTAGTGCTTCTAACAGAAACACGAATACAACGTTGATTCATTTTAATTTATTTTCCTTTTAAAGCTGAGTTAAAGTTGTAGGTTTCTTTCTGATGTAAGAAATTGTCACATATTTAGTCAAATAAACATGCATTATTTCCATTCAAAAACTGAAGTGAGAAAGAATGGAAAACTGAAAATAATAGAACATTGCTCTTTTAACCTTATTGTGTGATTAGATGTAATTATAGTCAAAACCCCTGTTAGAGTATGTATCTAGAACTCATGTTGACTCCACGGGACTATAACATGACCTTTCTTCAAAATCAGCTTCAGAAATTAATGGGAATATTGTGTGATATCTTTTGGTTTCTATTAGTTCAAACACAGTAAGGTCTCCTGTGCTGTCATTGATTTAAGAAAATAGGTTTCCTTTATGTGATAAGTAACTATGATAGCATAAGGCAAAATAAATAGTGTATTCTGTGGTTGAGTAAGAATATTTTTAAATCCATGTATTATTTTAAATTAGGTGTTTATGTTACTCTAATGCTGGATTTTGCTCCAGTAGGCTCCCTTGAGGATATACTATCTTAGACAGAGGAACAACATGCAACTAGGAATAATAATTTCCATTTCCAAAAAATCATTGTGGATTTCCTAATGATTTATATTTTCTTAGCTGTCTTCTGAGTAGATTTAACAAAGCTAATATCCTGGTCATTTGCCCCCTTTGTCATAGATATTTAAACAAAATCTACATTTCTTATCATTCAGTTTAAACCTATCTGAATTTTTCCCATAAATAAAAAGAAGGAATGATAAGGGTGAGGGAGAATTTTCCCACCAAATTCTTACAAAGGAACATTTTGTTATTATTATTTTACAACTGCTTCGTGCATTATTCTTCTACTCTAATCTTACTTAACAATCTATTGCATATTTACTTCACATACCAAACAAGAGTCGTGCAGTAAAACACTGTAAGATAAAAAATATATAATCTATGCTACATATATTTGGCTTTTTGCTCACATCACTCAAGGTAAATAAATCTATGCAAATAGAAAGCAATGTTTTCTGGATAAAAGTTTATTCAGGGTAATATATGCAGTTAAAAAAGAACTGCTGAGAATGAGTTCTGATTGAGATCTTATATAGCTAATGATAATGCCATTGTCTTTCTTGCTCCTGGCCTTAACCATGATCCAGAAATGAAAACCCACATTCACTGCAAGTGGTGAACTTTTAAATTAGGTACTTCATAGGTGGACATCAAACTTCTGGACGTTAATCACAGCTGACTTTGGATCTAGCCTATCAATTCAGACATTTCCAGAACTTCCATTCTGTGCTATATTTTATAGAGTCCTTAGTGTCATTGATGATTCATAGATCTACCATGACTTCTTTGAGCTCCTCCATAAAATTTCTAGAGTTTTAGGATGGTGCAGAATTGAATCCTAGCCATTGATCATTTTTCACCTTCTGGGATGAGTCATAAACAAATGTCCAAAGGTTGGTGCTGGTTGATGCTGATAAAATTATTTCAATTCGCTTGACCTCTTTTCCTAGCAAAATAATTTGATCCGCACAAATTTGTTTTCCCTGTAGATTATGGAAATGAGATTTGCATTTGATAATCATTCTGAAAAGGTGGCATAGATTGTTAAGGTAAATTAAAAACGTGAGGCTTTCTTTGTTGATTTCTTCTATGAATTTTGAAATGTCAATTGAAATGAAATAATCTATTGCCAATCTCCTCTCCCAAATATAAAGAAATGTTAGATATCAATTACATTATCCCCAAAGTATTTACGATCAGAAGTTTTCTAGATAAAACTTTAGATATTTTTTTCATATATGCATGTATATAAATGAAGAGGCAACAGCCATTACGATCTCCAGAACTTATTAAAAGCTACTAAAATTAACTAAGCTTTCATTAGTCCTCTACTGTCATCAGAGTGTTAAAATCCCCATTGAAGACATTGATTTTATATAATGCTGCTCACTTTACTCATTGACCATGTCACAGGCCTACACCCTTCCTTCCCTCCTGTAATTAGGTTAGCCATTGTTAGCATAATCATGTAAACAGGTGGAATTGCTGTTCCTTCTTTATCTTTTGCGTATTGCTTCTTTCTCTCCCCAGGGGATAGAGTAGGGTTATGAGTAGTGTTGGGCAAACCGAACCTGCATGCCAAACCCGAACCCGAACTTTTAAAAAAAGTTTGGGTAAAGTTCGGGTTCGGGTTCAGCCGAACACTGCAAAACGCCGCCACCTGGGAGGAGAGTGGGGAATCCCATCATAGGATTTCCCACCTCCTTTTGCTTGTGGCGCTGCAAGCAAAAGGAGGTGGGAAATCCCACAAAGGGATTCCGGGGGCGGGGCTTTGACATCACAGAGACTACTTCCTGGCCGGCCGAAACAGGGAGGAAGGAGTCTCCGTGATGTCAAAGCCCCACCCCCGGAATCCCTTCATGGGATTTCCCACCTCCTTTTGCTTGCAGCACCGCTGCGGCATCCTTTACTGTAAAAATAAAAGAACGCCGCAGTGGCTTGCTGCTAGCAAAAGTTTGGGTTTGGCGAACTCACCCGAACTTCACGGCAAAGTTCGTGTGAGTTCGCCGAACCTGAACTTTGTTGGGTTCGCCCAACACTAGTTATGAGACAATAGTTGGAGTGCGCTAATCACCACTTTCTCCCCCTTGTTGTTATCCCTCCCTTCCTTAGGTACCTGCATACAATTTATGTATGGTATGTCTGTGTGTATGTCTGGTTTAATAATGGGTTTTTTAAATGTCTTTTTTTAATTTATTAGATTTGTTGTGAATTGTTCTATTGTATGTTGTGAGCCGCCTAGAGTCTACGGAGAGGGGCAACATACAAATCTAATAAATAAAATAAATAAATAAATAATCTCCTCTAGCATCTTTTTTGCCCATGATTGTGTATTGGGTCTCATATCTCATACACATATATGTGTGTCTATGGGTATATCTGTGTGTTATACACTGACTACATTTAACCGAGTCTTCGGAGAGGGGCGGCATACAAATCTAATAAACTATAACTATAACTCTTAACCAGATGTACTATTTCGACTATGCTATTACAGACTTTTCTGATCCAGCCTTAGCAGAAGCAAGAAACAGGTTCCTTGTCACACACAAAAAAATCCCTCTTTATCTCCTTTGAATTAATTGCATTCACCCACTGAAAAGTCCAGGGAATAGTCCTTTAAGGAGTTAATTGCAGTAACAGACTTTATCAGTTCCTTGCTATAATTACGTGGTCTTTGTGGCACAAAACACAGAGGGGGGAGGGGGAGGGAGGGAGCATGGGAAGAAGGAAGGAAGGAAGGAAGGAAGGAAGGAAGGAAGGAAGGAAGGAGGGTCTGAGGGTAGTCCTGCCTTAGTACTTGGTCATGGTGCCCCCAACACCAGTGACATCAATCTGGCCTTGCCCACCCTAGCCATGCACATCCTGGCCACCCAGAGGTCAAACACAACCCTGATATGGCCCTCAATGAAATTGAGTTTGATCTATCACATAATCTACCTATCTACCCACCCTCTCTTCCTCTCTCTCTCTCCCCCTCATCTATTTATCACCAAAATATATTTATACATTTCAAGAAAAACAGTCCCACAGTAATGAAAACAACTGGCAAACCTTTTCCAGAAAGAAAGTCAAGGAACATAGCAGCCAGATAGTTTTCTAAAAGGAAGGCAGCACTCCAGACCTATTACATTACAAGCTGTTTTAAACTTGCTTGGTGTTAAATGAGCATGACTACATGGCAAAATCAGTTTAAATAGAAAGTAATAGCCCAGATCCCTCCATACAGACCAATTGTTTTCTAACTGTGAATGTGGAGAGAGATTGGGTTACCTTTGCTCTGGCCAACTATATGCTGAAATAAATAAACTTTATAGACCAGAATTTTTGACCCAGATGGCAAGTGCACGTTGGTATATGAATCAGAATGCAGATGAAGAATTGTGCAAGCATTACTTCCAGTTGGAGGGATACAGTGATAACCCCATCATTAAGCCGTAAGAAAAGTAAACATTATTAAACTTTTGCATAGCCAAGAATAGCAATTATGAAAATGCATTGACATTTATTATATGCAGTGAAAACAGGGTGGGTTTTACCATAATGAAATGGTACGCTTGTATCCCAAGATGCAAAAATCATAGAATGAAGGTTTGAACTTTTCTGAAAGGCATATATTTCAGGCTGTCAATCTCCCTCTATTCAGCTATTTAGGATATTCTGGCTTGTGAGGAATTAAAGCAAATAAATCTTTAACAGGAATGTTAAATCCGGGCATTGAAGACGCTTGAGACAGGCTTTCAAGACAACAGCTCTTTATTCAAGATCCAGCAGAGAACCAGGTTAACAGCTACCCCTTTTATAGGGAGCTGTCAGATGGCTCAACCAATCAGCACCTTGCATTCTCTTGCTCAAATGGAGGACCTGGTTGTAACCAGGCACTCTCAATATTTAACAAGGAATGCAGAAATATAAATCATTTTATCTCCAACATCATCTTTCTAGAAGTTGCCCTTTGGAAGCCCCTTAGCATATTTGGTTATCAAATTTGTATCAAGCCATCCAACATAGAAAATTGAGGATAATATACCACCAAACAGTGTAATTGACTTTCAAAAGATTTTCACCTCTGATATAAATTCAGACCAGCAGTGTTTAGGGCCCAGCGTAGTTTCTTAAATGTTGGTATAAGAGCAAAGACCTTGGAATACTCATATCAAATGATCTAAGTGCCAAAGCCCACTGCAATTACATCACCAAAAGGATTAAATCCTACATAGCTTCTTCTCCGATAAGAACAATATCAGAGCCTACAAAACATTCACCAGACCAATTCTTGAATACAACTCATCTGTCTGGAACCCACACTGCATATCAACATAAATACACAAGAAAGTGTCCAGACATGCTTTACGAGAAGAACCCTCCATTCCTCCTCTACTCACAACAGAATATTATTATTATTTATTAGATTTGTATGCCGCCCCTCTCCGTAGACTCAACCAGACTTGAAATCCTAAGCTTAGAAAACTTAGAGCTACATCACCTTCGACATGACCTAACCATAGCTCATAAAATCATCTGCTACATTGTCCTTCCTGTCAATGACTATTTCAGTTTCAACCATAATAATGCACAAGCATCCAACAGATACAATCTCAAAGTAAACTGCTCCAAACCTCTGTAGAAAATACAATTTTTGAAACCGAGTGGTTAACGGTAGTTTTGACACCGAACCCCCAAAACTTTACCCTTAGACTATCCACTTTAACCTCACCCAATTCCTAAGAAGTCAGCAAGGGGCTGCATAAGTGCCCCAATGTGCCTACCATCCCTGTCCTAATGTTCCGTTTTACTTTTATTCATTTTACGTATTCAGATTATGTACACTGCTCAAAAAAATAAAGGGAACACTTAAAAACACAATATAGTCCACTTAGGAAACAACACTGATTGACAATCAATTTCACATGCTGTTGCGCACATTCAACTTTGTACAGAACAAAGTATTCAATGAGAATATTTCATTCATTCAGATCTAGAATGTGTTATTTGAGTGTTCCATTTGTTTTTTTGAGCAGTATACATTACCAATTATTATTATTTATTATTATTTATTAGATTTGTATGCCGCCCATCTCCGTAGACTCGGGGCGTCTCACAACAATAACAAAGACAATGTAAGAACAAATCTAATAATTTAAAAAACACTAATAACCCAATTATTAAAAGCAAGCATACACACAAACATACCATGTATAAACTGTATAGGCCCGGAGGAGATGTCTCAGTTCTCCCATGCCTGACGGCAGAGATGGGTCTTAAGAACTTTACAAAAGGCAAGGAGGGTGGGGGCAGTTCTGATCTCTGGGGGGAGCTGGTTCCAGAGGGTCGGGGTCACCACAGAGAAGGTTCTTCTCCTGGGTCCCGCCAAACAACATAGTTTAGTCGACGGGACCCGGAGAAG
Organism: Erythrolamprus reginae; assembly: GCF_031021105.1. Lineage (NCBI taxonomy): Eukaryota > Metazoa > Chordata > Lepidosauria > Squamata > Dipsadidae > Erythrolamprus > Erythrolamprus reginae. Next base: position 19,359,014 of record NC_091955.1, on the reverse strand, counting down.
GCCAACTCTGTGGGACCTAACCGGTCGCTTGGATTCATGCAGCAGAAGGGGGTCCCGGAGATAATCTGGTCCGATGCCATGAAGGGCTTTATAGAACATAACCAACACTTTGAATTGTGACCGGAAATTGATCGGCAACCAATGCAGACTGCGGAGTGTTGGTGTAACATGGGCATACCTTGGGAAGCCCATGATTGCTCTCGCAGCTGCATTCTGCACGACCTGAAGTTTCCGAACACTTTTCAAAGGTAGCCCCATGTAGAGAGTATTACAGCAAATACTTACTTGACAAATAAATAAATACCTCCCTCTTGCCGCTGTGGAGAAAACATTGGGATGTTCATCTGAATTGGTTTGAGATTATATAAGCACAGTCACTACTTTATTTCAGGGGAGCTTGGGGGGGGGAGGGTTATAGTCTAGGGCAGTGTTGGCAAATCTTTTTGACACCAAGATCCAAAATGGGAGCACACATGTATGGGGATGTGCTGGAAACCAGAAGAGCAGTTTTCCGGCATGCATGTGTGCATTAGGAAGCTGAGCTTCTAGTTTCAAGCATGCACATGCATGCTGGTCACCTGTTCTTCCAGTTTTTGGCACAGATTTGTGAAGACCAGCTGACTGGCATACCAGGGAGCTGGTCTTCCAGTTTCCGGTTCTGTGCACACCAGAACCCAAAAGAGCAATGGGCAATGGCTGGCATGCCAAAAGTGATGGTTCTTTGTGCCACTTCAAGCAAATGGGCCATAGGTTCACCATCAGTGGTCTAGTGTATAATCCCAGAATTTTCTGGGGTTTTCGACTCAATTAATCAAACTCACTTTTTGTTTAGATCAACTTTGAACAAGTTTGAACTGGTGTGTGTGTGAGAGAGAGAGACGATTTAACTGATACAAACCCCAATATGTTTATTCTGTTTTCCAGGAGATGGTTCTTTGCGAAGGGGGGGCTGCCATACAAATATTTTCAATAATTAAAGTGTTTGTCCCATGGCAAGTTGTCCCATTCCATCCCTATTGAGCACAACTGTGTTGCTTGCAATCATTTGGTTTCCTCAAAGAGGCAGTTTAATAAGGATTTACTCAGCAACGAGAATCCAATGTATGAAAATTAAATCCACCTAGGTTAAGGTTCATCTTACATCTCCACACCCACAAGTTCATCACGATAGCCAGTCCCTCTGCAGATCTCCCCGACTATTTTGGATACCTGACTGTAAGTGGAACGACCCCTAAACAAAGCCCCCAGACCCACGGATGGGTTTCTTCAGTTCGCAGGGTCTCCTTCCTTAACCCATGATAAGAGTCCCCTGGGGTCTGACGCCACCTTTATTCCTTTTTCCCCTAATTGTTTATTCATCTTTAATTCTCCTCTTTCATTTAATAGTTCATAATATGCAATCATCTTATTAAGATCTATTGTATTGGGGTGCATCATGGCTTCTATGCTATAGAACTATCCAGGAATTTGGGGATAGTAACACTTCTTAATTTTAGCCCAGGTCTCATAAATTGAACTTCTAATTATATGTTTTCTAAAATATTTATGAATTTCATCTTTGTCATCCCAAAGAAAAGTGTGCCACCCTACCAATAATCATGTCCTCTAATAGAAGTAGTCTTTTATTTTTTAAATTTAATCCAATCTCTTAATTAATTTATTATTGATGCATAGTAGTATAGGTCAAAGGCCCAATCCGCACCCTTGATTTCTGTTATCTTGAAGGTGTTGTAATCTAATTCTGGGTTTTTTCCCTGCCCATATAAATTTTGTTACCATCTTATTCAATTTTTGAAAAAAGGTTTTTTTCAAGGTGATTGGGATTATTTGAAATAAATATAGCATTTGTGGTAAAAATGATATTTTTATCACCAACATTCTTCCAATTAGAGAAATGGGAAATTTATTCCATTTTTCTAGTTTCAATTTTTTTTAGTAATTCTGTATAATTATCATCTTTAATTGTTATGGATTTTGCAGATAAATTTATACCTAAATACTTGACTTTTTTTTCTATTTGTATTCCTTATTTATTTACCAAATTTTGATTTTCTTTTTTTGTTAATTTTTTTGTTAATATTTTTGTCTTTTGTTTGTTTATTTTTAGACCTGTTTGATCCTGTGGGACAGCTTCAATCCTCTTCAATTTAGCACCATTAGAAAGAGCAGATTCTCTTCTTTAAGAATATATTGTTTTAATTTTGGAGTATCTTCACATAAGGGTCCAAAATGTGGGTTTTTGTCAGCATTGTTGTATGATAGAGGAAACGGGCCCATTAATGTTTCTAACGGCTGTATAAGTCAATTAGTGCTTTAAACATGCGTTGGTCCATGGTGGCTATGCCACTACCATTTCATTTTAGGAAATGGCAACCTCATCGCCAAGAGGTCACGCCCGATAGCCAGGCATGTCCAGCCACGGGTGGGGTACTTGACACAGGTTCCCAAGCCTGAAGGTGGACATCTTACATAAGGTTCCCAAGCCTTAGTAAAACATCAGTGCTGCAGAATTTTTCACTGATAATTTTAGTTTGGTTTTTTTGGTCATTTGATAAACTGTCATCCAAGTGCTGTAGTACTGTAAGAACTGCTAAAATATGCTGTTCAAGAATCCAAAAGGAATCTCTTCTGCTAGGCCAATAAAATGATTGTTCAGGCCCACATGGATGCATAAAGTTGATCAAGGCATCATGTTTTTCAAATGATGTGTCACATACTTTCCCATCCACCATTCATTGTCATAAACACAGGCAACATACTGACCAAGCTGAAGTTCAGCCACATTTATCCCAGGAACACTCACTGTGTCCTCTGACTTTCAAAGCTTGGCAACAAATGAGTAAGAATCATTTGACACTCTAGTTGTTGAAATTTGGTTCAAGTCAATTGGAATAAACTGGTGGTTTTCACGAGTTCCAGCAACTGTGGAAGCTTTACTGAATCTTTTCTCTTGCGCAGATCGTGAAGATTCAATTTCATCCCTGGAAACAAAAATGAACTTGATTTTATTTATTTTTTGTTCGCAAAATTCAAGCAAACCTTGGGCTGTGAGAATTTGGCTTTTTTTAAGGTCATTGCAAACTAGCCTGAGCTGCTAGTTGTTTTGTTGTGCCACCTATAGCATCACATGGAGATCAGTCATGGCTTTTGCCAAAGAAATTCCACTGTACTCTTATTGCAGCAGAGGCGGAGTAACGACATGGACCCAAAGAGCTGGATTTAAAATGGGTCATTTTTATCAATTAAATTTGCATAATTTATTCAATAAATTAGCATAAATTAACTATCACCCTAAACAAGGACCCGCAGGGTCAAACAATTGCTTCCGGGGCAGAAAATGACGTCAGAAAAACTTCTGGGGCAACTTCTGGGCGTAGCTCCATGCTGATCCAGGTGAGGGGCCACGCCCTCACCTGACTCACTGCCATGCACCTGCATGTGAGAGGTCCCACCGTCTAACCCCTATAAGGGGAAGTAAATGGGCGGGACCCAAAGACAGGTTCCCCCCAATTGCTCAGGTCGTTTCCACCATGAGCCTTTGGAGAGAACCTGTCAATCATCCCCAAAGATGCCCAACGGAGAACACGCAATTGCTAACCACCAACCAGGTTTCCGCCCCTAGCCTGCCTACCCAAATGACCAGAGGTAAGCCAATTAGCCTAAACAGGGGGGCGAAGCACCCCCTAACCGCCTCTCCATCGCCGCAGTGTGGAATAGGCGAAAAAACGGCCGCAGAAAATACTGAGACTGCCAAAAATTCCTATTCGGCCCCCGTAGGGGCGACCCCATTGGCACACTGAAAGATAGGGAGGGCGGGTGGGTGTTCGCTTCTTTGTCATCCAGGGCTAAAAGGAGGCCCTGAAGCCTGTCCAGCTCTTTTATAGGGCTGACAGGCTCCGCCCCTGGATGACATCATCGGGAAGGCCGAAGCCTCCCGAAGCTGGCCGAGATCTCGCGAAATCTCGTGAGATCTCGGCCTTTCCAAGATGGCAGCTACGCCGAGGGCCGTATCTCCCTGGCCCTGCAGCAAAACGGGCTGCGGGTGAAGGCACTGGCCAGGTATTACAAAACCTTTTGGATGATAGCACAAGTTGGCAAAGTTTTTGAAATTCTTGTATTGTGCAGCAAAGCCATCACTAAAATATGTTACATAATTTATTTCACCAATTGTGCTTTTCAGGAACATGACCAATTTTTCCAAGAATGCATGTACAGCAATGCTGCAAGCTGTCACTTATTATGCAAACACTTATGCACTGAATTTCACCTGAAGCATCCCAGCATTAAACAACGAATGGATGTAGTGTAGCTTGACTGTTGTCCAAGTGGAAATCTTGAACAGTATCTTGGACAATAAATGAGTAGTTTTCAGCAAAGTTCATCAGAACAACAATTTCATAAGAATTTAGGTTTTCTTTTACATTTTAAAGTATTTTGTCTGATGCTTGGAAATGTAGTGGTGAATTGTCAAGTCAGAAATTTTCAATGCAAGCACTGATACAAAGTCATCAACAGACACAATTAGGGTCTCCATTATGGTGTGATCTGTATGAGCCCACTGCTCAATTTGTTCACCTGGGTCAGCATCACTGTAAACGTCTCTCAGGTAATTTCCAAGCACATCTTTACCTGGACATATTTCACACCTGTGAAGCATACATTCTTTGCTTTCCAAAGTGCACGCAGCTTTAGCCATCAGTGCTTTGTAATCTTCTTTCAGCAGACGGCTTCCAGCAAGCATAAGCTTCACATTTTGAGGAATGACACAAACACACACTGAATGCATACCTGGTGAGCCAACAGTGACACACCATTTTGGCCTTAATTAAAACAAACATTCCTGTTTTTTAATATTTTTGAACACAATCTTATAACATCTTGTGTTCTTTATTTTAAAAAAATGCTGTTTATTGAAAAAGAATAACTTTTACTGCACTTGTATCAAGGATGCAGTGCAGAAACACAGGCTTCACACAAACAGTTGAGGTGATCAGCCCAATGTCCCTCATCCACTGTCATTAGATTTGTGGACGTGGAGCTCAAAAGGCCTATTGAAGAGATAAAAGTTAACAGCATTTAGTTATCTGTCCATGGTCACAAATTCACTTTTTGTCCACGCGGTAGGAGTAAAACTCAGCTGTTCATGGACAACTGGCCATATCACACGGATTCCTATCTTCCAGATGACAGGAGGAGAACTTACCTCTTCCTGTAGCTCTACAGAAGATGGATTAGCAGACGGTGTTCTCAGCCGAAGGAATGAAACCCACCTTTTCCTTGTGATCAGCCCAATGTCCCTCATCCAATGTCATCGGATTTGCAGACATGGAGCTCAAAAGGCCTTTTGAAGAGAAAAAACTTAACAGCATTTAGTTATCTGTCCATAGTCACAAATTCACTTTTTGTCCATGCGATAGGAGGAAAACTCACCTGTTCCTGGGGAACTGGCCATATCACTCAGATTCCTCTCATCTAGATTACAGAAGGAGAACTTACCTCTTCCTGTAGCTTTGCAATAGATCCATTAGCAGACTGTGGTATCAGCGGAAGGAGGAATGAAACCCACCTTTTCCTGGTGATCACCCCAAAGTCACTCATCCACTGTCATCAGATTTGTGGATGGGGAGCTCAAAAGGCCTATTAAAGAGATAAAAGTTAACAGCATTTAGTTATCTGTCCATAGTCACAAATTCACTTTTTGTCCATGCGGTAGGAGTAAAACTCACCTGTTCCTGGGGAACTGGACATATCACTCAGATTCCTGTCTCTAGATTACAGAAGGAAAACTTACCTCTTCCTGTAGCTCTCCAAAAGATCAATTAGCAGTCTGTGGTCTCAGCAGAAGGAGGAGTGAAACCCATCTTTTCCTGGTGATCACCCCAAAGTCACTCAACCACTGTCATCAGATTTGTGGACGGGGAGCTCAAAAGGCCTATTAAAGAGATAAAAGTTAACAGCATTTAGTTATCTGTCCATAGTCACAAATTCACTTTTTGTCCATGCGGTAGGAGTAAAACTCACCTGTTCTTGGGGAACTGGCCATATCAATCAGATTCCTGTCTCTATATTAAAGAAGGAGAACTTACCTCTCCCTGTAGCTTTGCAATAGATCCATTAGCAGACTGTGGTCTCAGCGGACGAAGGAATGAAACCCACCTTTTCCTGGTGAAAAGCCCAAAGTCACACATCCACTGTCATCAGATTTGTGGAAGTGGAGCTCAAAAGGCCTATTGAAAAGATAAAAGTTAACAGCATTTAGTTATCTGTCCATAGTCACAAGTTCACTTTTTGTCCAAGCGGTAAGAGTAAAACTCACCTGTTCCTGGGGAACTGGCAATATCACTCAGATTCCTGTCATCTAGATTACAGAAGGAGAACTTACCTCTTCCTGTAGCTCTGCAAAAGATCGATTAGCAGATGGTGGTCTCAGCCAAAGGAGGAGTGAAACCCACCGTTTCATGGTGATCAGCCCAAAGTCACTCATCCAATGTCATCAGATTTGCCAACGTGGAGCTCAAAAGGCCTATTAAAGAGATAAAAGTTAACAGCATTTAGTTATCTGTCCATAATCACAAATTAACTTTTTGTCCATGCGATAGGAGTAAAACTCACCTGTTCCTGGGGAGCTGGCCATATCACTTAGATTCCTGTCTCTAGATTACAGACGGAGAACTTACCTCTTCCTGTAGCTCTGCAAAAGATCGATTAGCAGACTGTGGTCTCAGCAGAAGGAGGAGTGAAACCCACCTTTTCCTGGTGATCAGCCCAAAGTCACTCATCCACTGTCATCAGATTAGTGGACGGGGAGCTCAAAAGGCCTATTGAAGAGATAAAAGTTAACAGCATTTAGTTATCTGTCCATAATCACAAATTCACTTTTTGTACAAGCTATCGGAGTAAAACTCACCTGTTCCTGGGGAACTGGCCATATCACTCCGATTCCTCTCATCTAGATTACAGAAGGAGAACTTAACTCTTCCTGTAGCTTTGCAGTAAATCCATTAGCAGACTGTGGTCTCAGCGGAAGGAGGAATGAAACCCACCTTTTCCTGGTGATCAGCCCAAAGTCACTCATCCACTGTCATCGGATTTGCAAACATGGAGCTCAAAATGCCTATTGAAGAGATAAAAGTTAACACCATTTAGTTATCTGTCCATAATCACAAATTCACTTTTTGTCCATGCGATAGGAGTAAAACTCACCTGTTCCTGGGGAACTGGCCATATCACTCCGATTCCTCTCATCTAGATTACAGAAGGAGAACTTACCTCTTCCTGTAGCTTTGGAATAGATCCATTAGCAGACGGTGGTCTCAGCGGAAGGAGGAATGAAACCCACCTTTGCCTGTTGATCAGCCCAAAGTCACTCATCCACTGTCATCAGATTTGTGGAAGTGGAGCTCAAATGGCCCATTGAAAAGATAAAAGTTAACAGCATTTAGTTATCTGTCCATAGTCACAAATTCACTTTTTGTCCAAGCGGTAAGAGTAAAACTCACCTGTTCCTGGGGAACTGGCCATATCACTCAGATTCCTGTCATCTAGATTACAGAAGGAGAACTTACCTCTTCCTGTAGCTCTGCAAAAGATCGATTAGCAGATGGTGGTCTCAGCCAAAGGAGGAGTGAAACCCATCTTTTCCTGGTGATCAGCCCAAAGTCACTCATCCACTGTCATCAGATTAGTGGACGTGGAGCTCAAAAGGCCTATTGAAGAGATAAAAGTTAACAGCATTTAGTTATATGTCCATAATCACAAATTCACTTTTTGTCCATGCGATAGGAGTAAAACTCACCTGTTCCTGGGGAACTGGCCATATCACTCCGATTCCTCTCATCTAGATTACAGAAGGAGAACTTACCTCTTCCTGTAGCTCTGCAAAGGATCGACTAGCAGACTGTGGTCTCAGCAGAAGGAGGAATGAAACCTACCTTTTCCTGGTGATCCGCCCAATGTCCTTCATCCACTGTCATCGGATTTGCAGACGTGGAGCTCAAAATGCCTATTGAAGAGATAAAAGTTAACAGCATTTAGTTATCTGTCCATAATCACAAATTCACTTTTTGTCCATGCGATAGGAGTAAAACTCACCTGTTCCTGGGGAACTGGCCATATCACTCAGATTCTTGTCATCTAGACTAAAGAAGGAGAACTTACCTCTTCCTGAAGCTTTGCAATAGATCCATTAGCAGACTGTGGTCTCAGCGGAAGGAGGAATGAAACCCACCTTTTCCTGGTGATCAGTCCAAAGTCACTCATCCACTGTCATCAGATTTGTGGACGTAGAGCTCAAAAGGCCTATTGAAAAGATAAAAGTTAACAGCATTTAATTATCTGTCCATAGTCACAAATTCACTTTGTGTCCATGCGGTAGGAGTAAAACTCACCTGTTCCTGGGGAACTGGCCATATCATTCAGATTCCTCTCATCTAGATTACAGAAGGACAACTTACCTCTTCCTGTAGCTCTGCAAAAGATCGATTAGCAGACTGTGGTCTCAGCAGAAGGAGGAATGAAACCTACCTTTTCCTGGTGATTCGCCCAATGTCCTTCATCCACTGTAATCGGATTTGCAAACATGGAGCTCAAAATGCCTATTGAAGAGATAAAAGTTAACACCATTTAGTTATCTCTCCATAATCACAAATTCACTTTTTGTCCATGCGATAGGAGTAAAACTCACCTGTTCCTGGGGAACTGGCCATATCACTCGGATTCCTCTCATCTAGATTACAGAAGGAGAACTTACCTCTTCCTGTAGCTTTGCAATAGATCCATTAGCAGACTGTGGTCTCAGCGGAAGGAGGAATGAAACCCACCTTTTCCTGGTGATCAGCCCAAAGTCACTCATCCAATGTCATCAGATTTGCCGACGTGGAGCTCAAAAGGCCTATTGAAGAGATAAAAGTTAACAGCATTCAGTTATCTGTCCATAGTCACAAATTCACTTTTTGTCCATGCTGTAGGTGTAAAACTCACCTGTTCCTGGGGAACTGGCCATATCACTCAGATTCCTGTCATCTAGATTACAGAAGGAGAACTTATCTCTACCTGTAGTTCTTCAAAAGATCGATTAGCAGACGGTGGTCTCAGCCAAAAGAGGAGTGAAACCCACCGTTTCATGGTGATCAGCCCAAAGTCACTCATCCAATGTCATCAGATTTGCCGACGTGGAGCTCAAAAGGCCTATTGAAGAGATAAAAGTTAACAGCATTCAGTTATATGTCCATAATCACAAATTCACTTTTTGTCCATGCGATAGGAGTTTAACTCACCTCTTCCTGGGGAACTGGCCATATCATTCATACTCCTGTCTCTAGATTACAGAAGGAGAACTTACCTCTTACTGTAGCTCTACAAAAGATCGATTAGCAGACGGTGGTCCAAGCCAAAGGAGGATTGAAACCCACATTTTCCTGGTGATGAGCCCAAAGTCACTCATCCAATGTCATCACATTTGCGGACATGAAGCTCAAAAGGCCTATTGAAGACATAAAAGTTAACAGCATTTAGTTATCTGAACATAGTCACAAATTCACTTTTTGTCCATGCGATAGGAGTAAAACTCACCTGTTCTTGGGGAACTGGCCATATCACTCAGATTCCTGTCATCTTCTAGATTAAAAAAAGAGAACTTACCTCTTCCTGTAGCTCTCCAAAAGATCGATTGGCAGACTGTGGTCTCAGTAGAAGGAGGAGTGAAACCCACCTTTTCCTCGTGATCAGCCCAAAGTCACTCATCCACTGTCATCAGATTAGTGGACGGGGAGCTCAAAAGGGCTATTAAAGGGATAAAAGTTAACAGCATTTAGTTATCTGTCCATAGTCACAAATTCACTTTTTGTCCATGCGGTAGGGGTAAAACTCACCTGTTCTTGGGGAACTGGCCATATCACTCAGATTCCTGTCATCTTCTAGATTACAGAAAGAGAACTTACCTCTTCCTGTAGCCCTCCAAAAGATCGATTAGCAGACTGTGGTGTCAGCAGAGGGAGGAATGAAACCTACCTTTTCCTGGTGATCCGCCCAATGTCCTTCATCCACTGTCATCGGACTTGCAGACGTGGAGCTCAAAATGCCTATTGAAGAGATAAAAATTAACAGCATTTAATTATCTGTCCATAATTACAAATTCACTTTTTGTCCATGCGATAGGAGTAAAACTCACCTGTTCCTGGGGAACTGGCCATATCACTCAGATTCCTCTCATCTAGATTACAGAAGGAGAACTTACCTCTTCCTGTACTTCTGCAAAAGATCGATTAGCAAACGTTGGTCTCAGCAGAAGGAGGAATGAAACCAACCTTTTCCTGGTGATCAGCCCAATGTCCTTCATCCACTGTCATAGGATTTGCAGACATGGAGCTCAAAATGCCTATTGAAGACATAAATGTTAACAGCATTTAATTATCTGTCTGTTATATCTGCTCTGTTACAGCCGCAGATTAGAGCCGGGCGATAGGCGTCCCTATCCAGGGTGCTGATTGGCCGCCAGCCCGTAGTTACAATGTAAGCGGGAAGTTTCTCTCTGCGGGGATTGGGTGCTGCCTCAGGCAGCTTGTTATATATAAGCCTGTGTGTATGTTATTGCTTAAGTCTGTACCTGCCAGGCCTGGCATGAGATCTGTAATAAACTTCTGAGTTTACTGTTGCCTCCATTACATTGGCGACGAGGTAGCGAGCCTATGCGGAAGATTGCCAGTTTTGACAGTAAGTCAGGATGTCTGTACAATTAACATTCGCCCCCTTTGATCCTCAAGGGGAGACGTGGGACTCCTATGTCGCCCGTTTTGATTGTTTCCTGATCTCAAATGGATACCAGGACATTTCGGGGGATAGGAAGAGGTCCTATTTCTTGGGGTTTTGTGGCCCCGATATGTTTGAAACAGCTCGTGCCCTGTTTGCCCCAGTGTCCATCCATGATGTGTCTTGGGAGTATTTCTTGAAAACGTTACAAGATCATTATGCCCCTGCCCCTTCGAGGTGTGCTCGTCGCTACACTTTTTATCAGCGAAATCAAGCCGAAGGGGTGTCTATTAATGACTTTCTGGCTGCTCTCCGTAGAGTGGCGTTATATTGTGAGTTTGGGGACCTTAATGACTACCTTTTGGATAGATTAGTTTTCGGAGTCAGAGACGGTCGCCTCAAGCGGCGCCTCCTGGCAATCCGGGATTTAACCTTTCAAGCAGCGGTGGCGGAGGCTCGTGCTTTCGAGTTATCTACACAATCCTTGGCTTCTATGGACAGCTCGGTTAATGTCGCACAAAAGGCAGCCACTGTTTTGGATAAACCCAAGCTGGCCCCGGAGGAGGAGGGCGATTTAGGGGGCGAAGATGAAGAGGTCTGCAGATTGGCTACGAATCGGGCTAGAGAAGCACCGACGGGACGTCTTCGTCCTCCTTTGTCGCCATGCCGTGGTTGTGGGGGGGGTCATTTTCGCTCAAATTGCCCGTCCCGAGATGTGGCGTGTTGGCGATGTGGTGCTAAAGGTCACCTCGCCAGAGTCTGCCGTTCTCGTAGATCCCCGGCTGCCCCGTTCCGGGAGCAGCGTGAGTTTTCTGGCTTCAATTCTCTGGGACAAAGAAAATTTTCCCCCACTAGAAGAGATGACTGCAACGCGGTGTACAGCTACCCTCGTCCTGTTTCTTCTTATGTCAGGAAGACCGCCGGCTCGGCTGAGAAAATTTCTGTGGTAGTTCAATTGGGGGGTTCTCGGTGTAACATGCAGGTGGACACCGGCTCTGCTCATTCCTTAATTTCTTGGGCCACCCTCAAGCGTTGTTTCCCTGCCTGGAAGAAGAGTCGCCTGCTGCCCTGCGCTTTGAGCCTGAGGGATTACCAAGGAGCTGCAATCCCTATCATCGGAGAAGGCCGTTTTGCAGTCCGCTTTAAAACTTTCGCCGGCAGACTGCCTCTTGTAGTGGTGGATGGACCCTTTGCAAGCCTACTCGGACTGGACTGGTTCTCTTCTCTGGGACTCTCTTTGGAGGGGGTTAATGCAATTGTGGGGGAGTCGGGATTTGAACAGCTGGCACGGGAGTTCCCTGCCGTTTTTGACAGTAATTTGGGTTGTTATACTGGCACCCCCATCTCGTTCAATTTAGATCCTAAAGTCCCTGCAGTTCGCTTAAAGGCCCGCCGTGTCCCTATTCCCCTCCGTCCTAAGGTAGATGCAGAATTGGACAGATTAATTGCCCAGGGGGTTTTAGAGCCGGTAGATCAGGCTGCATGGGAGACCCCTGTGGTGATTGCTTTCAAGGGGGATGGGGGAATCAGATTGTGTGGGGATTATAAGTGCTCTGTGAACCGTGCATTGGCCCACCATTCATACCCCTTGCCAGTAGTGCAACAGCTGCTACACACTCTGGGGGAGGGTCGGGTGTTTGCCAAGCTCGACCTATCCCAAGCTTACCAGCAGCTCCCCGTAGACTCTTTGACAGCCGAGGCCCAGGCAATCATCACCCATAGGGGGGTATTTAAATGCCACAGGCTGCAGTTCGGGGTTTCCATCGCCCCAGGGATTTTCCAAGGTTTGATGGAGCGTCTGTTATATGGACTTGAAGGAACTGTGCCGTATTTCGATGATGTTCTAGTGTCGGGGAGTTCCACAGACGAATTAATGGCACGAGTGAGGAAGGTTTTGGTTAAATTCAGGGAGGCTGGGCTTAAACTGAAAGCCAAGAAATGCGTGTTCGGTGTGCCCCAGGTCGAGTTTCTAGGATTCACGGTGGATGGACAGGGAATACATCCGACCCCTGAAAAGATTCGTGCCATCAGGGATGCCCCCAGGCCACAATCCAAGGGGGAGCTCCAAGCGTTCCTGGGTTTACTAAATTTTTATGCGGTCTTCATCCCGCATAAGGCATCGGTAGCTGAGCCTTTACACAGACTTCTCGACAAGCAGTCCCCTTGGCATTGGGGAAAGAGGGAGGAAGCCGCGTTCTTGGGGGTTAAGGAGCTACTTACTTCTAACAACATCCTGGCTCAATACTCACCTGGGTTGCCTCTGGTACTCACCTGCGACGCTTCTCAATATGGGGTGGGCGCAGTCTTAAGCCACAGACTGCCAAATGGTACAGAAGCTCCCCTGGCTTTCTTCTCCCGCACGTTGGCTAAAGCGGAACGTAATTACGGCCACATCGACAAGGAGGCACTGGCTCTGATTGCGGGAGTCCGAAGATTCCACGAGTACCTTTATGGCCGTCACTTCGAACTGGTGACTGACCACCAGCCGTTATTGGGGTTATTGTCTGGTTCCCGTCAAAGCCCTGTATTAATATCCCCCAGGATGTCACGTTGGATCGTTTTCCTTGCCAACTATAATTACACCTTATTATACAAACCTGGGCGCCATATATCTCATGCAGATGCCCTTAGCAGATGCCCCCTGGCTGAAGTTTTAGTGGACCCCGCACCTGCATGTTCAGTATTCACGTTGTCAGAAGGGGGTCTTATCTTATCTGCAGCCGAGGTAGCTTGGGAAACGGGGCAGGATTTCATCTTGTCCCAAGTAAGGCAATGGGTGTTAAAAGGGTGGCCTGTCTCAGCCCCTGCCGAGGAGTATGTGCCTTTCTTCAGGTGTCGAACCGAGTTCTCTGTGGAAAGAGGAATCCTGCTGAGAGGTTGCAGGGTGGTAATTCCGAGTAGACAGCGCAGCCAGGTATTAGCTCTTTTGCATGATGGCCATCCAGGCATTGTGCACATGAAAAGCCTGGCGAGGGATTATGTGTGGTGGCCGGGGCTGGATAAGGGGGTAGAGCAAAGAGTGGCAGAGTGTAGGACATGCCAAGAGCACCGGCCTTTCCCTCCCCGGGGGGAGCCATTGGCATGGGAGCCGCCTGCGGGCCCTTGGGCCTGGATACATATTGATTTGGCCGGCCCCTTCATGGGGCAATCCTTCCTGGTGATTGTGGACGCACACTCTAAGTGGGTGGAGGTGGTGCACCTAAAATCCACACAGTCACAAACGATTATAGAGGCATTGATGACAGTATTTGCCACACAGGGTTTCCCAGACCTCCTGGTTTCGGACAACGGCCCGCAATTCACAGCGGTGCTGTTCGAGTCGTTCTTAGCATCGGTGGACATCCGCCACGCGCTGACCTCGCCTTGGCATCCGGCCAGTAATGGCCAGGCGGAATGGGCCGTTAGGTCAGTCAAGGAGTCCTTGAAGAAGATGACTGGGGGTTCATGGCAGAAGAGGTTGGCAGATTTGTTATTAGCACAGCACACTACCCCCTGCGTGGCCACTGGCAAGACCCCTGCAGAACTATTAATGGGTCGCAAACTTCGAATAGTTTTAGACAGGCTTCATCCGTGGTATTCACAGTCGGTGCCTTGGCCAGAAACCCCGGTCAGGAAGGTGAAAGTGGGAGACAGGGTGTTTGCGCGCTCGTATTCAGGAGAGCAGAACTGGGCAGAAGGTAAAATAAGCAGGGAGCTGGGTCCCAAGTCATTAGAGGTCATGTTAAGGGATGGCCGAGTGTGGAGGAGACATTTGGACCAGATTCGGTTAGACAAGGGAATGAATACTGGTGAGGAAAGGGGTCACGGCCACCCCGGGAATGCCCTGGAGGAAAGCCTAAACCGGGGCGGAAACAATGTGGGAACTGACAGCTCGGAAGAAGCCTCGCCGTTTGTAAATGAGGAAAGCAGAGAGGCGAGTCTGGAGACCAGGGAGGAACAAGTAATAGAGCCACGGAGATCTGGACGTCTGTGTAAGAGACCGGAATATTTGAAAGATTACGTGTGTGCTAATGAAAGGGATAGGAGTGTTATATCTGCTCAGTTACAGCCGCAGATTAGAGCCGGGCGATAGGCGTCCCTATCCAGGGTGCTGATTGGCCGCCAGCCCGTAGTTACAATGTAAGCGGGAAGTTTCTCTCTGCAGGGATTGGGTGCTGCCTCAGGCAGCTTGTTATATATAAGCCTGTGTGTATGTTATTGCTTAAGTCTGTACCTGCCAGGCCTGGCATGAGATCTGTAATAAACTTCTGAGTTTACTGTGGCCTCCATTACATGTCCATAGTCACAAATTCACTCATATCACTCAGATTCCTGTCTCTAGATTGCAGAAGGAAAACTTACCTCTTCCTGTAGCTCTCCAAAAGATCGATTAGCAGACTGTGGTCTCAGTAGAAGGAGGAGTGAAACCCACCTTTTCCTCGTGATCAGCCCAAAGTCACTCATCCACTGTCATCAGATTAGTGGACGGAGAGCTCAAAAGGCCTATTGAAGAGATAAAAGTTAAAAGCATTTAGTTATCTGTCCATAGTCACAAATTCACTTTTTGTCCATGCGGTAGGGGTAAAACTCACCTGTTCCTGGGGAACTGGCCATATCACTCCGATTCCTCTCATCTAGATTACAGAAGGAGAACTTACCTCTTCCTGTAGCTTTGGAATAGATCCATTAGCAGACTGTGGTCTCAGCGGAAGGAGAAATGAAACCCACCTTTTCCTGGTGATAAGCCCAAAGTCACTCATCCAATGTCATCAGATTTGCGGACGTGGAGCTCAAAAGGTTTATTGAAGACAAAAAAGTTAACAGCATTTACTTATCTGTCCATAATCACAAATTCACTTTTTGTCCATGCGATAGGAGTAAAACTCACCTGTTCCTGGGGAACTGGCAATATCACTCAGATTCTTGTCATCTAGATTAAAGAAGGAGAACTTACCTCTTCCTGTAGCTTTGCAATAGATCCATTAGCAGACTGTGGTCTCAGCGGAAGGAGGAATGAACCCCACCTTTTCCTGGTGATCAGCCCAAAATCACTCATCCACTGACATCAGATTTGTGGCAGTGGAGCTCAAAAGGCCTATTGAAAAGATAAAAGTTAACAGCATTTAGTTATCTGTCCACAGTCACAAATTCACTTTTTGTCCAAGCGGTAAGAGTAAAACTCACCTGTTCCTGGGGAACTGGCCATATCACTCAGATTCCTCTCATCTAGATTACAGAAGGAGAACTTACCTCTTCCTGTAGCTCTGCAAAATATCGATTAGCAGATGGTGGTCTCAGCCACAGGAGGAATGAAACCCACCTTTTCCTGGTGATCAGCCCAAAGTCACTCATCCAATGTCATCAGATTTGCCGACGTGGAGCTCAAAAGGTCTATTAAAGAGATAAAAGTTAACAGCATTTAGTTATCTGTCCATAATCACAAATTCACTTTTTGTCCATGCGATAGGAGTAAAACTCACCTGTTCCTGGGGAACTGGCCATATCACTCAGATTCCTGTCTCTAGATTACAGACGGAGAACTTACCTCTTCCTGTAGCTCTACAAAAGATAGATTAGCAGACGGTGGTCTCTGCCAAAGGAGCATTGAAACCCACATTTTCCTGGTGATCAGCCCAAAGTCACTCATCCAATGTTATCAGATTTGCGGACGTGAAGCTCAAAAGGCCTATTGAAGACATAAAAGTTAAAAGCATTTAGTTATCTGTCCATAGTCACAAATTCACTTTTTGTACATGCGATAGGAGTAAAACTCACCTGTTCCGGGGGAACTGGCAATATCACTCAGATTCCTGTCATCCAGATGACAGGAGGAGAACTTACCTCTTCCTGTAGCTCTCCAAAAGATTGATTAGCAGACTGTGGTCTCAGCAGAAGGAGGAGTGAAACCCACCTTTTCCTGGAGAGCAGCCCAAAGTCACTCATCCACTGTCATCAGATTAATGGACGGGGAGCTCAAAAGGCCTATTGAAGAGATAAAAGTTAACAGCATTTAGTTATCTGTCCATAGTCACAAATTCACTTTTTGTCCATGCGATAGGAGTAAAACTCAACTGTTCCTGGGGAACTGGCGATATCACTCAGATTCCTCTCATCCAGATTACAGAAGGAGAACTTACCTCTTCCTGTACTTCTGCAAAAGATCGATTAGCAGACGTTGGTCTCAGCAGAAGGAGGAATGAAACCAACCTTTTCCTGGTGATCAGCCCAATGTCCTTCATCCACTGTCATAGGATTTGCAGACATGGAGCTCAAAATGCCTATTGAAGACATAAATGTTAACAGCATTTAATTATCTGTCCATAGTCACAAATTCACTTTTTGTCCATGCGATAGGAGTAAAACTCAGCTGCTCCTGGGGAACTGGACATATCACTCAGATTCCTGTCTCTAGATTGCAGAAGGAAAACTTACCTCTTCCTGTAGCTCTCCAAAAGATCAATTAGCAGACTGTGGTCTCAGCACAAGGAGGAGTGAAACCCATCTTTTCCTGGTGATCCGCCCAAAGTCACTCATCCACTGTCATTAGATTTGTGGACGGGGAGCTTAAAAGGCCTATTAAAGAGATAAAAGTTAACAGCATTTAGTTATCTGTCCATAGTCACAAATTCACTTTTTGTCCATGCGAAAGGAGTAAAACTCACCTGTTCCTGGGGAACTAGTCATATCACTCAGATTCCTGTCATCTAGATTACAGAAGGAGAACTTACCTCTTCCTGTAGCTCTGCAAAAGATCGATTAGCAGACTGTGGTCTCAGCGGAAGGAGGAATGAAACCCACCTTTTCCTGGTGATCAGCCCAAAGTCACTCCTCCACTGTCATCAGATTTGTGGACGTGAAGCTTAAAAGGCCTATTAAAGAGATAAAAGTTAACAGCATTTAGTTATCTGTCCATAGTCACAAATTCACTTTTTGTCCATGCGATAGGAGTAAAACTCACCTGTTCCTGGGGAACTGGCCATATAACTCAGATTCCTGTCATCTAGATTACAGAAGGAGAACTTACCTCTTCCTGTAGCTCTCCAAAAGATCGATTAGCAGACTGTGGTCTCAGCGGAAGGAGGAATGAAACCCACCTTTTCCTGGTGATCAGCCCAAAGTCACTCGTCCACTGTCATCCAATTTGTGGACGTGGAGCTCAAAAGGCCTATTGAAAAGATAAATTTTAACAGCATTTAGTTATCTGTCAATAGTCACAAATTCACTTTTTCTCCACGCGGTAGGAGTAAAACTCACCTGTTCCTGGGGAACTGGCCATATCACTCAGATTCTTGTCATCTAGATTAAAGAAGGAGAACTTACCTTTTTTTCTGTAGCTCTCCAAAAGATCCATTAGCAGACTGTGGTCTCAGTGGATGGAGGAATGAAACCCACCTTTTCCTGGTGATCAGCCCAAAGTCACTCATCCAATGTCATCAGATTTGCGGACGTGGAGCTCAAAAGTCTTATTGAAGACATAAAAGTTAACAGCATTTAGTTTTCTGTCCATAGTCACAAATTCACTTTTTGTCCATTCGATAGGAGTAAAACTCACCTGTTCCTGGGGAACTGGATATATAACTCAGATTCTTGTCATCTAGATTAAAGAAGGAGAACTTACCTCTTCCTGTAGCTTTGCAATAGATCCATTAGCAGACTGTGGTCTCAGCGGAAAAAGGAATGAAACCCACCTTTTCCTGGTGATCAGCCCAAAGTCACTCATCCACTGTCATCAGATTTGTGGAAGTGGAGCTCAAAAGGCCTATTGAAAAGATAAAAGTTAACAGCATTTAGTTATCTGTCCATAGTCACAAATTCACTTTTTGTCCAAGCGGTAAGCGTAAAACGCACCTGTTCCTGGGGAACTGGCCATATCACTCAGATTCCTGTCATCTAGATTACAGAAGGAGAACTTACCTCTTCCTGTAGCTCTGCAAAAGATCGATTAGCAGATGGTGGTCTCAGCCAAAGGAGGAGTGAAACCCACCGTTTCATGGTGATCAGCCCAAAGTCACTCATCCAATGTCATCAGATTTGCCGACGTGGAACTCAAAAGGCCTATTAAAGAGATAAAAGTTAACAGCATTTAGTTATCTGTCCATAATCACAATTTCACTTTTTGTCCATGCAATAGGAGTAAAACTCACCGGTTCCTGGGGAACTGGCCATATCACTCCGATTCCTCTCATCTAGATTACAGAAGGAGAACTTACCTCTTCCTGTAGCTTTGGAATAGATCCATTAGCAGACTGTGGTCTCAGTGGAAGGAGGAATGAAACCCACCTTTTCCTGGTGATAAGCCCAAAGTCACTCATCCAATGTCATCAGATTTGCGGACGTGGAGCTCAAAAGGCTTATTGAAGACATAAAAGTTAACAGCATTTAGTTTTCTGTCCATAATCACAAATTCACTTTTTATCCAAGCGGTAAGAGTAAAACTCACCTGTTCCTGGGGAACTGGCCATATCACTTAGATTCCTGTCATCCAGATGACAGGAGGAGAACGTACCTCTTCCTGTAGCTCTCCAAAAGATCGATTAGCAGACTGTGGTCTCAGCAGAAGGAGGAGTGAAACCCACCTTTTCCTGGTGATCAGCCCAAAGTCACTCATCCAATGTCATCAGATTTGCGGACATGAAGCTCGAAAGGCCTATTGAAGACATAAAATTTAACAGCATTTAGTTATCTGTCCATAGTCACAAATTCACTTTTTGTCCATGCGGTAGGAGTAAAACTCACCTGTTCTTGGGGAACTGGCCACATCACTCAGATTCCTGTCATCTTCTAGATTACAGAAACAGAACTTACCTCTTCCTGTAGCTCTCCAAAAGATCGATTAGCAGACTTTGGTCTCAGTAGAAGGAGGAGTGAAACCCACTTTTTCCTGGTGATCAGCCCAAAGTCACTCATCCACTGTCATCAGATTTGTGGACGGGGAGCTCAAAAGGCCTATTAAAGAGATAAAAGTTAACAGCATTTAGTTATCTGTCCATAGTCGCAAATTCACTTTTTGTCCATGCGGTTGGAGTAAAACTCACCTGTTCTTGGGGAACTGGCCATATCACTCAGATTCCTGTCATCTTCTAGATTACAGGAAGAGAACTTACCTCTTCCTGTAGCCCTCCAAAAGATCGATTAGCAGACTGTGGTGTCAGCAGAGGGAGGAATGAAACCTACCTTTTCCTGGTGATCCGCCCAATGTCCTTCATCCACTGTCATCGGATTTGCAGACGTGGAGCTCAAAATGCCTATTGAAGAGATGAAAGTTAACAGCATTTAGTTATCTGCCCATAATCACAAATTCACTTTTTGTCCAAGCGATAGGAGTAAAACTCACCTGTTCCTGGGGAACTGGCCATATCACTCCGATTCCTCTCATCTAGATTACAGAAGGAGAACTTACCTCTTCCTGTAGCTTTGCAATAGATCCATTAGCAGACTGTGGTCTCAGCGGAAGGTGGAATGAAACCCACCTTTTCCTGGTGATAAGCCCAAAGTCACTCATCCACTGTCATCGGATTTGCAAACATGGAGCTCAAAATGCCTATTGAAGAGATAAAAGTTAACACCATTTAGTTATCTGTCCATAATCACAAATTCACTTTTTGTCCATGCGATAGGAGTAAAACTCACCTGTTCCTGGGGAACTAGCCATATCACTCCGATTCCTCTCATCTAGATTACAGAAGGAGAACTTACCTCTTCCTGTATCTTTGTAATAGATCCATTAGCAGACTGTGGTCTCAGCGGGAGGAATGAAACCCACCTTTTCCTGGTGATAAGCCCAAAGTCACTCATCCAATGTCATCAGATTTGCGGACGTGGAGCTCAAAAGGCTTATTGAAGACATAAAAGTTAACAGCATTTAGTTTTCTGTCCATAGTCATAAATTCACTTTTTGTCCATTCGATAGGAGTAAAACTCACCTGTTCCTGGGGAACTGGACATATAACTCAGATTCTTGTCATCTAGATTAAAGAAGGAGAACTTAGCTCTTCCTGTAGCTTTGCAATAGATCCATTAGCAGACTTTGGTCTCAGTAGAAGGAGGAGTGAAACCCACTTTTCCCTGGTGATCAGCCCAAAGTCACTCATCCACTGTCATCAGATTTGTGGAAGTGGAGCTCAAAAGGCCTATTGAAAAGATAAAAGTTAACAACATTTAGTTATCTGTCCATAATCACAAATTCACTTTTTGTCCATGCAATAGGAGTAAAACTCACCTGTTCCTGGGGAACTGGCCATATCACTCCGATTCCTCTCATCTAGATTACAGAAGGAGAACTTACCTCTTCCTGTAGCTCTGCAAAAGATCGATTAGCAGATGGTGGTCTCAGCCAAAGGAGGAGTGAAACCCACCGTTTCATGGTGATCAGCCAAAAGTCACTCATCCAATGTCATCAGATTTGCCGACGTGGAACTCAAAAGGCCTATTAAAGAGATAAAAGTTAACAGCATTTAGTTATCTGTCCATAATCACAAATTCACTTTTTGTCCATGCAATAGGAGTAAAACTCACCTGTTCCTGGGGAACTGGCCATATCACTCCGATTCCTCTCATCTAGATTACAGAAGGAGAACTTACCTCTTCCTGTAGCTTTGGAATAGATCCATTAGCAGACTGTGGTCTCAGTGGAAGGAGGAATGAAACCCACCTTTTCCTGGTGATAAGCCCAAAGTCACTCATCCAATGTCATCAGATTTGCGGACGTGGAGCTCAAAAGGCTTATTGAAGACATAAAAGTTAACAGCATTTAGTTTTCTGTCCATAGTCACAAATTCACTTTTTATCCAAGCGGTAAGAGTAAAACTCACCTGTTCCTGGGGAACTGGCCATATCACTTAGATTCCTGTCATCCAGATGACAGGAGGAGAACGTACCTCTTCCTGTAGCTCTCCAAAAGATCGATTAGCAGACTGTGGTCTCAGCAGAAGGAGGAGTGAAACCCACCTTTTCCTGGTGATCAGCCCAAAGTCACTCATCCAATGTCATCAGATTTGCGGACATGAAGCTCGAAAGGCCTATTGAAGACATAAAATTTAACAGCATTTAGTTATCTGTCCATAGTCACAAATTCACTTTTTGTCCATGCGGTAGGAGTAAAACTCACCTGTTCTTGGGGAACTGGCCACATCACTCAGATTCCTGTCATCTTCTAGATTACAGAAACAGAACTTACCTCTTCCTGTAGCTCTCCAAAAGATCGATTAGCCGACTTTGGTCTCAGTAGAAGGAGGAGTGAAACCCACTTTTTCCTGGTGATCAGCCCAAAGTCACTCATCCACTGTCATCAGATTTGTGGACGGGGAGCTCAAAAGGCCTATTAAAGAGATAAAAGTTAACAGCATTTAGTTATCTGTCCATAGTCGCAAATTCACTTTTTGTCCATGCGGTTGGAGTAAAACTCACCTGTTCTTGGGGAACTGGCCATATCACTCAGATTCCTGTCATCTTCTAGATTACAGGAAGAGAACTTACCTCTTCCTGTAGCCCTCCAAAAGATCGATTAGCAGACTGTGGTGTCAGCAGAGGGAGGAATGAAACCTACCTTTTCCTGGTGATCCGCCCAATGTCCTTCATCCACTGTCATCGGATTTGCAGACGTGGAGCTCAAAATGCCTATTGAAGAGATGAAAGTTAACAGCATTTAGTTATCTGCCCATAATCACAAATTCACTTTTTGTCCAAGCGATAGGAGTAAAACTCACCTGTTCCTGGGGAACTGGCCATATCACTCCGATTCCTCTCATCTAGATTACAGAAGGAGAACTTACCTCTTCCTGTAGCTTTGCAATAGATCCATTAGCAGACTGTGGTCTCAGCGGAAGGTGGAATGAAACCCACCTTTTCCTGGTGATAAGCCCAAAGTCACTCATCCACTGTCATCGGATTTGCAAACATGGAGCTCAAAATGCCTATTGAAGAGATAAAAGTTAACACCATTTAGTTATCTGTCCATAATCACAAATTCACTTTTTGTCCATGCGATAGGAGTAAAACTCACCTGTTCCTGGGGAACTAGCCATATCACTCCGATTCCTCTCATCTAGATTACAGAAGGAGAACTTACCTCTTCCTGTATCTTTGTAATAGATCCATTAGCAGACTGTGGTCTCAGCGGGAGGAATGAAACCCACCTTTTCCTGGTGATAAGCCCAAAGTCACTCATCCAATGTCATCAGATTTGCGGACGTGGAGCTCAAAAGGCTTATTGAAGACATAAAAGTTAACAGCATTTAGTTTTCTGTCCATAGTCATAAATTCACTTTTTGTCCATTCGATAGGAGTAAAACTCACCTGTTCCTGGGGAACTGGACATATAACTCAGATTCTTGTCATCTAGATTAAAGAAGGAGAACTTAGCTCTTCCTGTAGCTTTGCAATAGATCCATTAGCAGACTTTGGTCTCAGTAGAAGGAGGAGTGAAACCCACTTTTCCCTGGTGATCAGCCCAAAGTCACTCATCCACTGTCATCAGATTTGTGGAAGTGGAGCTCAAAAGGCCTATTGAAAAGATAAAAGTTAACAACATTTAGTTATCTGTCCATAATCACAAATTCACTTTTTGTCCATGCAATAGGAGTAAAACTCACCTGTTCCTGGGGAACTGGCCATATCACTCCGATTCCTCTCATCTAGATTACAGAAGGAGAACTTACCTCTTCCTGTAGCTCTGCAAAAGATCGATTAGCAGATGGTGGTCTCAGCCAAAGGAGGAGTGAAACCCACCGTTTCATGGTGATCAGCCAAAAGTCACTCATCCAATGTCATCAGATTTGCCGACGTGGAACTCAAAAGGCCTATTAAAGAGATAAAAGTTAACAGCATTTAGTTATCTGTCCATAATCACAAATTCACTTTTTGTCCATGCAATAGGAGTAAAACTCACCTGTTCCTGGGGAACTGGCCATATCACTCCGATTCCTCTCATCTAGATTACAGAAGGAGAACTTACCTCTTCCTGTAGCTTTGGAATAGATCCATTAGCAGACTGTGGTCTCAGTGGAAGGAGGAATGAAACCCACCTTTTCCTGGTGATAAGCCCAAAGTCACTCATCCAATGTCATCAGATTTGCGGACGTGGAGCTCAAAAGGCTTATTGAAGACATAAAAGTTAACAGCATTTAGTTTTCTGTCCATAGTCACAAATTCACTTTTTGTCCAAGCGGTAAGAGTAAAACTCACCTGTTCCTGGGGAACTGGCCATATCACTCAGATTCCTGTCATCCAGATGACAGGAGGAGAACGTACCTCTTCCTGTAGCTCTCCAAAAGATCGATTAGCAGACTGTGGTCTCAGCAGAAGGAGGAGTGAAACCCACCTTTTCCTGGTGATCAGCCCAAAGTCACTCATCCAATGTCATCAGATTTGCGGACGTGAAGCTCGAAAGTCCTATTGAAGACATAAAAGTTAACAGCATTTAGTTATCTGTCCATAGTCACAAATTCACTTTTTGTCCATGCGGTAGGAGTAAAACTCACCTGTTCTTGGGGAACTGGCCACATCACTCAGATTCCTGTCATCTTCTAGATTACAGAAAGAGGACTTACCTCTTCCTGTAGCTCTCCAAAAGATCGATTAGCAGACTTTGGTCTCAGTAGAAGGAGGAGTGAAACCCACTTTTTCCTGGTGATCAGCCCAAAGTCACTCATCCACTGTCATCAGATTTGCGGACGTGGAGCTCAAAAGGGTTATTGAAGACATAAAAGTTAACAGCATTTAATTTTCTGTCCATAGTCACAAATTCACTTTTTGTACATGCGATAGGAGTAAAACTCACCTGTTCCTGGGGAACTGGCCATATCATTCAGACTCCTGTCTCTAGATTACAGGAGGAGAACTTACCTCTTCCTGTAGCTCTCCAAAAGATCGATTAGCAGACTGTGGTCTCAGCAGAAGGAGGAGTGAAACCCACCTTTTCCTGGTGATCAGCCCAAAGTCACTCATCCACTGTCATCAGATTAGTGGACGGGGAGCTCAAAAGGCCTATTGAAGAGATAAAAGTTAACAGCATTTAGTTATATGTCCATAATCACAAATTCACTTTTTGTCCATGCGATAGGAGTAAAACTCACCTGTTCCTGGGGAACTGGCCATATCACTCCAATTCCTCTCATCTAGATTACAGAAGGAGAACTTACCTCTTCCTGTAGCTCTGCAAAGGATCGATTAGCAGACTGTGGTTTCAGCAGAAGGAGGAATGAAACCTACCTGTTCCTGGTGATCCGCCCAATGTCCTTCATCCACTGTCATCGGATTTGCAGACGTGGAGGTCAAAATGCCTATTGAAGAGATAAAAGTTAACAGCATTTAGTTATCTGTCCATAGTCACAAATTCACTTTTTCTCCATGCGATAGGAGTGAAACTCACCTGTTCCTGTGGAACTGGCCATATCACTCAGATTCTTGTCATCTAGATTAAAGAGGGAGAACTTACCTCTTCCTGTAGCTCTCCAAAAGATCGATTAGCAGACTGTGGTCTCAGCAGAAGGAGGAATGAAACCCACCTTTTCCTGGTGAATAGGCCAATGTCCTTCATCCACTGTCATCGGATTTGCAGACATGGAGCTCAAAATGCCTATTGACGAGGTAAATGTTAACAGCATTTAGTTATCTGTCAATAGTCACAAATTCACTTTTTCTCCACGTGGTAGGAGTAAAACTCACCTGTTCCTGGGGAACTGGCCATATCACTCAGATTCTTGTCATCTAGATTAAAGAAGGAGAACTTACCTTTTTTTCTGTAGCTCTCCAAAAGATCCATTAGCAGACTGTGGTCTCAGTGGATGGAGGAATGAAACCCACCTTTTCCTGGTGATCAGCCCAAAGTCAATCCTCCACTGTCATCAGATTTGTGGACGTGAAGCTCAAAAGGCCTATTGAAGAGATAAAAGTTAACAGCATTTAGTTATCTCTCCATAATCACAAATTCACTTTTTGTCCATGCGATAGGAGTAAAACTCACCTGTTCCTGGGGAACTGGCCATATCACTCCGATTCCTCTCATCTAGATTACAGAAGGAGAACTTACCACTTCCTGTAGCTTTGCAATAGATCCATTAGCAGACTGTGGTCTCAGTGGAAGGAGGAAAGAAACCAACCTTTTCCTGGTGATCAGCCCAAAGTCACTCATCCACTGTCATCAGATTTGCAGACGTGGAGCTCAAAAGGCCCATTGAAAAGATAAAAGTTAACAGCATTTAGTTATCTGTCTATAGTCACAAATTCACCTTTTGTCCCTGCGATAGGAGTAAAACTCAACTGTTCCTGGGGAACTGGCCATATCACTCAGATTCCTGTCTCTAGATTACAGACGGAGAACTTACCTCTTCCTGTAGCTCTGCAAAAGATAGATTAGCAGACTGTGGTCTCAGCAGAAGGAGGAGTGAAACCCACCTTTTCCTGGTGATCAGCCCAAAGTCACTCATCCACTGTCATCAGATTAGTGGACGGGGAGCTCAAAAGGCCTATTGAAGAGATAAAAGTTAACAGCATTTAGTTATCTGTCCATAATCACAAATTCACTGTTTGTCCATGCGATAGGAGTAAAACTCACCTGTTCCTGGGGAACTGGCCATATCACTCCGATTCCTCTCATCTAGATTACAGAAGGAGAACTTACCTAATCCTGTAGCTTTGCAATAGATCCATTAGCAGACTGTGGTCTCAGCGGAAGGAGGAATGAAACCCACCTTTTCCTGGTGATCATCCCAAAGTCACTCATCCACTGTCATCGGATTTGCAAACATGGAGCTCAAAATGCCTATTGAAGAGATAAAAGATAACACCATTTAGTTATCTGTCCATAATCACAAATTCACTTTTTGTCCATGCAATAGGAGTAAAACTCACCTGTTCCTGGGGAACTGGCCATATCACTCCGATTCATCTCATCTAGATTACAGAAGTAGAACTTACCACTTCCTGTAGCTTTGGAATAGATCCATTAGCAGACTGTGGTCTCAGTGCAAGGAGGAATGAAACCCACCTTTTCCTGGTGATAAGCCCAAAGTCACTCATCCAATGTCATCAAATTTGCGGACGTGGAGCTCAAAAGGCTTATTGAAAACATAAAAGTTAACAGCATTTAGTTTTCTGTCCATAGTCACAAATTCACTTTTTGTCCAAGCGGTAAGAGTAAAACTCACCTGTTCCTGGGGAACTGGCCATATCACTCAGATTCCTGTCATCCAGATGACAGGAGGAGAACGTACCTCTTCCTGTAGCTCTCCAAAAGATCGATTAGCAGACTGTGGTCTCAGCAAAAGGAGGAGTGAAACCCACCTTTTCCTGGTGATCAGCCCAAAGTCACTCATCCAATGTCATCAGATTTGCGGACGTGAAGCTCGAAAGGCCTATTGAAGACATAAAAGTTAACAGCATTTAGTTGTCTGTCCATAGTCACAAATTCACTTTTTGTCCATGCGGTAGGAGTAAAACTCACCTGTTCTTGGGGAACTGGCCACATCACTCAGATTCCTGTCATCTTCTAGATTACAGAAAGAGAACTTACCTCTTCCTGTAGCTCTCCAAAAGATCGATTAGCAGACTGTGGTGTCAGCAGAGGGAGGAATGAAACCTACCTTTTCCTGGTGATCCGCCCAATGTCCTTCACCCACTGTCATCGGATTTGCAGACGTGGAGCTCAAAATGCCTATTGAAGAGATGAAAGTTAACAGCATTTAGTTATCTGTCCATAATCACAAATTCACTTTTTGTCCAAGCGATAGGAGTAAAACTCACCTGTTCCTGGGGAACTGGCCATATCACTCCGATTCCTCTCATCTAGATTACAGAAGGAGAACTTACCTCTTCCTGTAGCTTTGCAATAGATCCATTAGCAGACGGTGGTCTCAGCGGAAGGTGGAATGAAACCCACCTTTTCCTGGTGATAAGCCCAAAGTCACTCATCCATTGTCATCGGATTTGCAAACATGGAGCTCAAAATGCCTATTGAAGAGATAAAAGTTAACACCATTTAGTTATCTGTCCATAATCACAAATTCACTTTTTGTCCATGCGATAGGAGTAAAACTCACCTGTTCCTGGGGAACTAGCCATATCACTCCGATTCCTCTCATCTAGATTACAGAAGGAGAACTTACCTCTTCCTGTATCTTAGGAATAGATCCATTAGCAGACTGTGGTCTCAGCGGGAGGAATGAAACCCACCTTTTCCTGGTAATAAGCCCAAAGTCACTCATCCAATGTCATCAGATTTGCGGACGTGGAGCTCAAAAGGCTTATTGAAGACATAAAAGTTAACAGCATTTAGTTTTCTGTCCATAGTCATAAATTCACTTTTTGTCCATTCGATAGGAGTAAAACTCACCTGTTCCTGGGGAACTGGACATATAACTCAGATTCTTGTCATCTAGATTAAAGAAGGAGAACTTAGCTCTTCCTGTAGCTTTGCAATAGATCCATTAGCAGACTTTGGTCTCAGTAGAAGGAGGAGTGAAACCCACTTTTTCCTGGTGATCAGCCCAAAGTCACTCATCCACTGAATTCAGATTTGTGGACGGGGAGCTCAAAAGGCATATTAAAGAGATAAAAGTTAACAGCATTTAGTTATCTGTCCATAGTCGCAAATTCACTTTTTGTCCATGCGTTTGGAGTAAAACTCACCTGTTCTTGGGGAACTGGCCATATCACTCAGATTCCTGTCATCTTCTAGATTACAGGAAGAGAACTTACATCTTCCTGTAGCCCCCCAAAAGATCGATTAGCAGACTGTGGTGTCAGCAGAGGGAGGAATGAAACCTACCTTTTCCTGGTGATCCGCCCAATGTCCTTCATCCACTGTCATCGGATTTGCAGACGTGGAGCTCAAAATGCCTATTGAAGAGATGAAAGTTAACAGCATTTAGTTATCTGTCCATAATCACAAATTCACTTTTTGTCCAAGCGATAGGAGTAAAACTCACCTGTTCCTGGGGAACTGGCCATATCACTCCGATTCCTCTCATCTAGATTACAGAAGGAGAACTTACCTCTTCCTGTAGCTTTGCAATAGATCCATTAGCAGACGGTGGTCTCAGCGGAAGGTGGAATGAAACCCACCTTTTCCTGGTGATAAGCCCAAAGTCACTCATCCATTGTCATCGGATTTGCAAACATGGAGCTCAAAATGCCTATTGAAGAGATAAAAGTTAACACCATTTAGTTATCTGTCCATAATCACAAATTCACTTTTTGTCCATGCGATAGGAGTAAAACTCACCTGTTCCTGGGGAACTAGCCATATCACTCCGATTCCTCTCATCTAGATTACAGAAGGAGAACTTACCTCTTCCTGTATCTTAGGAATAGATCCATTAGCAGACTGTGGTCTCAGCGGGAGGAATGAAACCCACCTTTTCCTGGTAATAAGCCCAAAGTCACTCATCCAATGTCATCAGATTTGCGGACGTGGAGCTCAAAAGGCTTATTGAAGACATAAAAGTTAACAGCATTTAGTTTTCTGTCCATAGTCATAAATTCACTTTTTGTCCATTCGATAGGAGTAAAACTCACCTGTTCCTGGGGAACTGGACATATAACTCAGATTCTTGTCATCTAGATTAAAGAAGGAGAACTTAGCTCTTCCTGTAGCTTTGCAATAGATCCATTAGCAGACTTTGGTCTCAGTAGAAGGAGGAGTGAAACCCACTTTTTCCTGGTGATCAGCCCAAAGTCACTCATCCACTGAATTCAGATTTGTGGACGGGGAGCTCAAAAGGCATATTAAAGAGATAAAAGTTAACAGCATTTAGTTATCTGTCCATAGTCACAAATTCACTTCTTGTCCATGCGGTAGGAGTAAAACTCCCCTGTTCTTGGGGAACTGGCCATATCACTCAGATTCCTGTCATCTTCTAGATTACAGAAAGAGAATTTACCTCTTCCTTTAGCCCTCCAAAAGATCGATTAGCAGACTGTGGTGTCAGCAGAGGGAGGAATGAAACCTACCTTTTCCTGGTGATCCGCCAAATGTCCTTCATCCACTGTCATCGGATTTGCAGACGTGGAGCTCAAAATGCCTATTGAAGAGATAAAAGTTAACAGCATTTAGTTATCTGTCCATAATCACAAATTCACTTTTTGTCCAAGCGATAGGAGTAAAACTCACCTGTTCCTGGGGAACTGGCCATATCACTCCGATTCCTATCATCTAGATTACAGAAGGAGAACTTACCTCTTCCTGTAGCTTTGCAATAGATCCATTAGCAGACTGTAGTCTCAGCGGAAGGAGGAATGAAACCCACCTTTTCCTGGTGATCAGCCCAAAGTCACTCATCCACTGTCATCGGATTTGCAAACATGGAGCTCAAAATGCCTATTGAAGAGATAAAAGTTAACACCATATAATTATCTGTCCATAGTCACAAATTCACCTTTTGTCCATGCGATAGGAGTAAAACTCACCTGTTCCTGGGGAACTGGCCATATCACTCCGATTCCTCTCATCTAGATTACAGAAGGAGAACATACCTCTTCCTGTAGCTTTGGAATAGATCCATTAGCAGACTGTGGTCTCAGCGGAAGGAGGAATGAAACCCACCTTTTCCTGGTGATAAGCCCAAAGTCACTCATCCAATGTCATCAGATTTGCGGACGTGGAGCTCAAAAGGCTTATTGAAGACATAAAAGTTAACAGCATTTAGTTTTCTGTCCATAGTCACAAATTCACTTTTTGTCCATTCGATAGGAGTAAAACTCACCTGTTCCTGGGGAACTGGATATATAACTCAGATTCTTGTCATCTAGATTAAAGAAGGAGAACTTACCTCTTCCTGTAGCTTTGCAATAGATCCATTAGCAGACTGTGGTCTCAGCAGAAAAAGGAATGAAACCCACCTTTTCCTGGTGATCAGCCCAAAGTCACTCATCCACTGTCATCAGATTTGTGGAAGTGGAGCTCAAAAGGCCCATTGAAAAGATAAAAGTTAACAGCATTTAGTTATCTGTCCATAGTCACAAATTCACTTTTTGTCCAAGCGGTAAGCGTAAAACTCACCTGTTCCTGGGGAACTGGCCATATCACTCAGATTCCTGTCATCTAGATTACAGAAGGAGAACTTACCTCTTCCTGTAGCTCTGCAAAAGATCGATTAGCAGATGGTGGTCTCAGCCAAAGGAGGAGTGAAACCCACCGTTTCATGGTGATCAGCCCAAAGTCACTCATCCAATGTCATCAGATTTGCCGACGTGGAACTCAAAAGGCCTATTAAAGAGATAAAAGTTAACAGCATTAATTATCTGTCCATAATCACAAATTCACTTTTTGTCCGTGCAATAGGAGTAAAACTCACCTGTTCCTGGGGAACTGGCCATATCACTCAGATTCCTGTCTCTAGATTACAGACGGAGAACTTACCTCTTCCTGTAGCTCTACCAAAGATCGATTAGCAGACGGTGGTTCAGCCAAAGGAGCATTGAAACCCACATTTTCCTTGTGATCAGCCCAAAGTCACTCATCCAATGTCATCAGATTTGCGGACGTGAAGCTCAAAAGGCCTATTGAAGACATAAAAGTTAAGAGCATTTAGTTATCTGTCCATAGTCACAAATTCAGTTTTTGTACATGCGACAGGAGTAAAACTCACCTGTTCCTGGGGAACTGGCCATATCATTCAGACTCCTGTCTCTAGATTACAGGAGGAGAACTTACCTCTTCCTGTAGCTCTCCAAAAGATCGATTAGCAGACTGTGGTCTCAGCAGAAGGAGGAGTGAAACTCACCTTTTCCTGGTGATCAGCCCAAAGTCACTCATCCACTGTCATCAGATTAGTGGACGGGGAGCTCAAAAGGCCTATTGAAGAGATAAAAGTTAACAGCATTTAGTTATATGTCCATAATCACAAATTCACTTTTTGTCCATGCGATAGGAGTAAAACTCACCTGTTCCTGGGGAACTGGCCATATCACTCCGATTCCTCTCATCTAGATTACAGAAGGAGAACTTACCTCTTCCTGTAGCTCTGCAAACGATCGATTAGCAGACTGTGGTTTCAGCAGAAGGAGGAATGAAACCTACCTGTTCCTGGTGATCCGCCCAATGTCCTTCATCCACTGTCATCGGATTTGCAGACGTGGAGCTCAAAATGCCTATTGAAGAGATAAAAGTTAACAGTATTTAGTTATCTGACCATAGTCACAAATTCACTTTTTCTCCATGCGATAGGAGTAAAACTCACCTGTTCCTGTGGAACTGGCCATATCACTCAGATTCTTGTCATCTAGATTAAAGAGGGAGAACTTACCTCTTCCTGTAGCTCTCCAAAAGATCGATTAGCAGACTGTGGTCTCAGCAGAAGGAGGAATGAAACCCACCTTTTCCTGGTGATCAGGCCAATGTCCTTCATCCAATGTCATCGGATTTGCAGACATGGAGTTCAAAATGCCTATTGACAAGGTAAATGTTAACAGCATTTAGTTATCTGTCCATAGTCACAAATTCAGTTTTTGTCCATGCGGTAGGAGTAAAACTCACCTGTTCTTGGGGAATTGGCCATATCACTCAGATTCCTGTCATCTTCTAGATGACAGAAAGAGAACTTACCTCTTACTGTGGCTCTGCAAAAGATCGATTAGCAGACGGTGGTCTCAGCAGAAGGAGGAATGAAACCCACCTTTTCATGGTGATCCGCCCAATGTCCTTCATCCACTTTCATCGGATTTGCAGACGTGGAGCTCAAAATGCCTATTGAAGAGATAAAAGTTAACAGCATTTAGTTATCTGTCCATAGTCACAAATTCCCCTTTTGTCCATGCGATAGGAGTAAAATTCACCTGTTCCTGGGGAACTGGACATATCACTCAGATTCCTGTCTCTAGATTGCAGAAAGAGAACTTACCTCTTCCTGTAGCTCTGCAAAAGATCGATTAGCAGACTGTGGTCTCAGCGGAAGGAGGAATGAAACCCACCTTTTCCTGGTGATCCGCCCAAAGTCACTCCTCCACTGTCATCAGATTTGTGGACGTGGAGCTCAAAAGGCCTGTTGAAAAGATAAATTTTAACAGCATTTAGTTATCTGTCCATAGTCACAAATTCACTTTTTCTCCACGCGGTAGGAGTAAAACTCACCTGTTCCTGGGGAACTTGCCATATAACTCAGATTCTTGTCATCTAGATTAAAGAAGGAGAACTTACCTCTTCCTGTTGCTTTGCAAAAGATCCATTAGCAGACTGTGGTCTCAGTGGAAGGAGGAGTTAAACCAACCTTTTCCTGGTGATCAGCCCAAAGTCACTCATCCACTGTCATCAGATTTGCAGACGTGGAGCTCAAACGGCCTATTAAAGAGATAAAAGTTAAGAACATTTAGTTATCTGTCCATAGTCACAAATTCACTTTTTGTCCATGCGATAGGAGTAAAACTCACCTGTTCCTGGGGAACTGGCCATATCACTCAGATTCCTGTCATCTAGATTACAGAAGGAGAACTTACCTCTTCCTGTAGCTCTCCAAAAGATCGATTAGCAGGTGGTCTCAGCAGAAGGAGGAATGAAACCCACCTTTTCATGGTGATCCGCCCAATGTCCTTCATCCACTTTCATCGGATTTGCAGACGTGGAGCTCAAAATGCCTATTGAAGAGATAAAAGTTAACAGCATTTAGTTATCTGTCCATAGTCACAAATTCCCCTTTTGTCCATGCGATAGGAGTAAAACTCACCTGTTCCTGGGGAACTGGACATATCACTCAGATTCCTGTCTCTAGATTGCAGAAGGAAAACTTACCTCTTCCTGTAGCTCTCCAAAAGATCAATTAGCAGACTGTGGTCTCAGCACAAGGAGGAGTGAAACCCATCTTTTCCTGGTGATCCGCCCAAAGTCACTCATCCACTGTCATTACATTTGTGGACGGGGAGCTTAAAAGGCCTATTAAAGAGATAAATTTTAACAGCATTTAGTTATCTGTCCATAGTCACAAATTCACTTTTTGTCCATGCGATAGGAGTAAAACTCACCTGTTCCTGGGGAACTGGCCATATCACTCAGATTCCTGTCATCTAGATTACAGAAGGAGAACTTACCTCTTCCTGTAGCTCTCCAAAAGATCGATTAGCAGACTGTGGTCTCAGCGGAAGGAGGAATGAAACCCACCTTTTCCTGGTGATCCGCCCAAAGTCACTCCTCCACTGTCATCAGATTTGTGGACGTTGAGCTTAAAAGGCTTATTGAAGACATAAAAGTTAACAGCATTTAGTTTTCTGTCCATAGTCACAAATTCACTTTTTGTCCATGCAATAGGTGTAAAACTCACCTGTTCCTGGGGAACTGGCCATATCACTCAGATTCCTGTCATCTAGATTACAGAAGGAGAACTTGCCTCTTCCTGTAGCTCTGCAAAAGATCCATTAGCAGACTGTGGTCTCAGCGGAACAAGGAATGAAACCCACCTTTTCCTGGTGATCAGCCCAAAGTCACTCCTCCACTGTCATCAGATTTGTGGACGTGGAGCTCAAAAGGCCTGTTGAAAAGATAAATTTTAACAGCAATTAGTTATCTGTCCATAGTCACAAATTCACTTTTTCTCCACGCGGTAGGAGTAAAACTCACCTGTTCCTGGGGAACTGGCCATATCACTCAGATTCTTGTCATCTAGATTAAAGAAGGAGAACTTACCTTTTTTTCTGTAGCTCTCCAAAAGATCCATTAGCAGACTGTGGTCTCAGCAAAGGAGGAATGAAACCCACCTTTTCCTGGTGATCAGCCCAAAGTCACTCATCCAATGTCATCAGATTTGCAGAAGTGGAGCGCAAAAGACCTATTGAAGAGATAAAAGTTAACAGCATTTAGTTATCTGTCCATAATCACAAATTCCCTTTTTGTCCATGCGATAGGAGTAAAACTCACCTGTTCCTGGGGAACTGGCCATATAACTCAGATTCTTGTCATCTAGATTAAAGAAGGAGAACTTACCTTTTTTTCTGTAGCTCTCCAAAAGATCCATTAGCAGACTGTGGTCTCAGCCAAAGGAGGAATGAAACCCACCTTTTCCTGGTGATCAGCCCAAAGTCACTCATCCAATGTCATCAGATTTGCAGAAGTGGAGCGCAAAAGACCTATTGAAGAGATAAAAGTTAACAGCATTTAGTTATCTGTCCATAATCACAAATTCCCTTTTTGTCCATGCGATAGGAGTAAAACTCACCTGTTCCTGGGGAACTGGCCATATAACTCAGATTCTTGTCATCTAGATTAAAGAAGGAGAACTTACCTCTTCCTGTTGCTTTGCAAAAGATCCATTAGCAGACTGTGGTCTCAGTGGAAGGAGGAGTTAAACCAACCTTTTCCTGGTGATCAGCCCAAAGTCACTCATCTACTGTCATCAGATTTGCAGACGTGGAGCTCAAACGGCCTATTAAAGAGATAAAAGTTAAGAACATTTAGTTATCTGTCCATAGTCACAAATTCACTTTTTGTCCATGCGATAGGAGTAAAACTCACCTGTTCCTGGGGAACTGGCCATATCACTCAGATTCCTGTCATCTAGATTACAGAAGGAGAACTTACCTCTTCCTGTAGCTCTCCAAAAAATCGATTAGCAGGTGGTCTCAGCAGAAGGAGGAGTGATACCCACCTTTTCCTGGTGATCAGCCCAATGTTCTTCATCCACTGTTATCGGATTTGCAGACTAGGAGCTCAAAATGCCTATTGAAGTGATAAAAGTTAACAGCATTTAGTTATCTGTCCATAATCAGAAATTCACTTTTTGTCCATGCGATAGGAGTAAAACTCACCTGCTCCTGGGGAACTGGCCATATCCCTCAGATTCCTGTCATCTAGATTACAGAAGGAGAACTTACCTCTTCCTGTAGCTCTGCAAAAGATCGATTAGCAGACTGTGGTCTCAGCAGAAGAAGGAATGAAACCCACCTTTTCCTGGTGATCAGGCCAATGTCCTTCATCCACTGTCATCGGATTTGCAGACATGGAGCTCAAAATGCCTATTGACGAGGTAAATGTTAACAGCATTTAGTTATCTGTCCATAGTCACAAATTCAGTTTTTGTCCATGCGGTAGGAGTAAAACTCACCTGTTCTTGGGGAACTGGCCATATCACTCAGATTCCTGTCATCTTCTAGATGACAGAAAGAGAACTTACCTCTTCCTGTGGCTCTGCAAAAGATCGATTAGCAGACGGTGGTCTCAGCAGAAGGAGGAATGAAACCCACCTTTTCCTGGTGATCCGCCCAATGTCCTTCATCCACTTTCATCGGATTTGCAGACGTGGAGCTCAAAATGCCTATTGAAGAGATAAAAGTTAACAGC
The DNA here is from genome assembly GCF_031021105.1 of Erythrolamprus reginae. Lineage (NCBI taxonomy): Eukaryota > Metazoa > Chordata > Lepidosauria > Squamata > Dipsadidae > Erythrolamprus > Erythrolamprus reginae. Next base: position 19,323,031 of record NC_091955.1, on the reverse strand, counting down.
ATTTAGTTATCTGTCCATATTCACAAATTCCCCTTTTGTCCATGCGATAGGAGTAAAACTCACCTGTTCCTGGGGAACTGGCCATATAACTCAGATTCTTGTCATCTAGATTAAAGAAGGAGAACTTACCTCTTCCTGTAGCTTTGCAAAAGATCCATTAGCAGACTGTGGTCTCAGTGGAATGAGGAAAGAAACCAACCTTTTCCTGATGATCAGCCCAAAGTCACTCATCCACTGTCATCAGATTTGCAGACGTGGAGCCCAAAAGGCCTATTGAAAAGATAAAAGTTAACAGCATTTAGTTATCTGTCCATAGTCACAAATTCACCTTTTGTCCCTGCGGTAGGAGTAAAACTCACCTGTTCCTGGGGAACTGTCCATATCACTCAGATTCTTGTCATCCAGATGACAGGAGGAGAACCTACGTCTTCGTGTAGCTTTGCAGAAGATCGATTCGCAGACTGTTGTCTCAGCCAAAGGAGGAGTGAAACTCACCTTTTCATGTTGATCATCGCTAAGTCACACTTTCACTGTCATGGGATTTTCGGAAGTTGAAGTCTATATGCCTATTGCGGAAATAAAAATTAACAGCATTTAGTTATCTGTCCATAGTCACTAATTCAATTTTTGATCATGCTATAGTAGTAGAACTCACCTGTTCTCACCTCCAATGTTACGTGATGTACCAACAAACCAATTGGACTGAACTACTGCCTTTTGCGGAAGTAGCATGCAACAACTCCGTACACAGCAGTCCGGGACTAATCCCTTCCAGGTCACCAGTGGACAAGATTTCGTTCCCATGCTGGAACTACCTATAGAACCTCCCTTGTCCATCACATTGGCGGAGTGGATGGAGAAACTGAAGAGAGGATGGGGGGACACCAAGAAGGTGCTGACAGAGGCAGCAAAGGCCTACAAGAATCAAGCAGACAAACACCGATCTCCTCAACCCCCTTTTAAAGTGGGAGATAAAGTTTTTCTATCAACCAAATACATTCGGCTAAGGCTGCCTAGCAAAAAGCTAGGTCCAAAATTTTCAGGCCCTTTCCCCATTGTGAAAGTAATCGACCCAGTCATGGTGCAGCTTGCATTGCCTAGAATTTTAGGGAGGATACACCCTGTATTTCACTGCAGCTTGCTAAAGCCAGTGATTGGGTCCAACATTAGGCCACATACACAATCACTCTCTTCCCCAGAAGTATGCAGGGGGAAACTCACTATGAAGTGAAAAAAAATTAGATTCCCATATTTTCCAAGGCAAACTACAGTACCTGATTCATTGGAAGGGGTACACCTGTGAGAAGCAATCTGGGTTAAGAGCCAGGATGTCAAGGCTGATAGATTAATTAAGCAGTTTCATGAAACTTACCCAACCAAACCGAAGTATCCTCCTGGGGTGTGTGTGTGAGAGAGAGACGATTTAACTGATACAAACCCCAATATGTTTATTCTGTTTTTCCAGGAGATGGTTCTTTGTGAAGGGGGGGCTGCCATACAAATATTTTCAATAATTAAAGTGTTTGTCCCATGGCAAGTTGTCCCATTCCATCCCTATTGAGCACAAGTGTGTTGCTTGCAATCATTTGGTTTCCTCAAATAGGCACTTTAATAAGGATTTACTCAGCAACGAGAATCCAATGTATGAGAAATTAAATCCACCTAGGCTAAGGTTCATCTTACATCTCCACACCCACAAGTTCATCACGATAGCCAGTCCCTCTGCATATCTCGACTATTTTGGATACCTGACTGTAAGTGGAACGACCCCTAAACAAAGCCCCCAGACCCACGGATGGGCCTGCCACCACCTTTATTCCTTTTTCCCCTAATTGTTTATTCATCTTTAATTCTCCTCTGTCATTTAGTAGTTCATAATATGCAACCATCTTATTAAGATCTATTGTATTGGGGTGCATCATGGCTTCTATGCTAGAGAACCATCCAGGAATTTGGGGATAGTAACACTTCTTAATTTTAGCCCAGGTCTCATAAATTGAACTTCTAATTATATGTTTTCTAAAATATTTATGAATTTTATCTTTGTCATCCCAAAGAAAAGTGTGCCACCCTAACAATAATCATGTCCTCTAATAGAAGTAGTCTTTTATTTTTTAAATTTAATCCAATCTCTTAATTAATTTATTATTGATGCATAGTAGTATAGGTCAAAGTCCCAATCCGCACCCTTGATTTCTGTTATCTTGAAGGTGTTGTAATCTAATTCTGGGTTTTTTCCCTGCCCATATAAATTTTGTTACCATCTTATTCAATTTTTGAAAAAAGTTTTTTTTCAAAGGTGATTGTGATCATTTGAAATAAATATAGCATTTGTGGTAAAAATGACATTTTTATCGCCAGCATTCTTCCAATTAGAGAAATGGGAAATTTATTCCATTTGTCTATTTTCAATTTTTTTTTAGTAATTCTGTATAATTATCATCTTTAATTGTTATGGATTTTGCAGATAAATTTATACCTAAATACAGTACTTGACTTTTTTTTCTATTTGTATTCCTAATTTATTTACAAAATTTTGATTTTCTTTTTTTGTTAATATTTTTGTCTTTTGTTTGTTTATTTTTAGACCTGTTTGATCCTGTGGGACAGCTTCAATCCTCTTCAATTTAGCACCATTAGAAAGAGCAGGTTCTCTTCTTTAAGAATATATTGTTTTAATTTTGGAGTATCTTCACATAAGGGTCCAAAAAGTGGGTTTTTGTCAGCATTGTTGTATGATAGAGGAAACGGGCCCATTAATGTTTCTAATGGCTGTATAAGTCAATTAGTGCTTTAAACATGCGTTGGTCCATGGTGGCTATGCCACTACCATTTCGTTTTAGGAAATGGCAACCTCATCGCCAAGAGGTCACGCCCGATAGCCAGGCATGTCCAGCCACGGGTGGGGTACTTGACACAGGTTCCCAAGCCTGAAGGTGGGCATCTTACATAAGGTTCCCAAGCCTTAGTAAAACATCAGTGCTGCAGAATTTTTCACTGATAATTTTAGTTTGGTTTTTTTGGTCATTTGATAAACTGTCATCCAAGTGCTGTAGTTGCTGGTACTGTAAGAACTGCTAAAATATGCTGTTCAAGAATCCAAAAGGAATCTCTTCTGCTAGGCCAATGAAATGATTGTTCAGGCCCACATGGATGCATAAAGTTGAGCAAGGCATCATTTAAGGTCATTGCAAACTAGCCTGAGCTGCTAGTTGTTTTGTTGTGCCACCTATAGCATCACATGGAGATCTGTCATGGCTTTTGCCAAAGAAATTCCACTGTGCTCTTATTGCAGCAGAGGCGGAGTAACGACATGGACCCAAAGAGCTGGATTTAAAATGGGTCATTTTTATTAATTAAATTTGCATAATTTATTCAATAAATTAGCATAAACTAACTATAACCCTAAACAAGGAACCGCAGGGTCAAACAATTGCTTCCGGGGCGGAAAATGACGTCAGAAAAACTTCCGGGGCAACTTATGGGTGTAGCTCCATGCTGATCCAGGTGAGGGGCCACGCCCTCACCTGACTCACTGCCATGCACCTGCATGTGAGAGGTCCCGCCGTCTAACCCCTATAAGGGGAAGTAAATGGGCGGGACCCAAAGACAGGTTCCCCCCAATTTCTCAGGTCGTTTCCACCATGAGCCTTTGGAGAGAACCTGTCAATCATCCCCAAAGATGCCCAACGGAGAACACGCAATTGCTAACCAGCACCCAGTTTTCCGCCAATAACCTGCCTACCCAAATGACCAGAGGTAAGCCAATTAGCCTAAACAGGGGGGCGAAGCACCCCCTAACCTCCTCTCTGTCGCCGCAGTGTGGAATAGGCAAAAAAACGGTCACAGAAAATACTGAGACCGCCAAAAATTCCTATTCGGCCCCCCTACGGGTGACCCCATTGGCACACTGAAAGATAGGGAGGGTGGGTGGGTGTTCGCTTCTTTGTCATCCAGGGCTAAAAGGAGGCCGTGAAGCCTGTCCAGCCCTTTTATAGGGCCGACAGGCTCCACCCCTGGATGACATCATCGGGAAGGCCAAAGCCTCCCGAAGCTGGCCGAGATCTCGTGAAATCTCATGAGTTCTCAGCCTTTCCAAGATGGCGGCTACGCCGAGGGCCGTGTCTCCCTGGCCCTGCGGCAAAACGGGCTGCGGGTGAAGGCACCGGCCAGGTATTCCAAAACCTTTTGGATGATAGCACAAGTTGGCAAAGTTTTTGAAATTCTTGTATTGTGCAGCGGAGCCATCACTAAAGTATGTTACATAATTTATTTCACCAATTATGCTTTTCAGGAACATGACCAATTTTTCCAAGAATGCATGTACAGCAATTCTGCAAGCTGTCACTCATTATGCAAACACTTTTGCACTGAATTTCACCTGAAGCATCCCAGCAGTAAACAACGAATGGATGTAGTGTAGCACAACTGTTGTCCAAGTGGAAACCTTGAACAGTATCTTGGACAATAAATGAGTAGTTTTCAGCAAAGTTCATCAGAACAACAATTTCATAAGAGTTTAGGTTTTCTTTTACATTTTAAAGTATTTTGTCTGATGCTTGGAAATGTAGTGGTGAATTGTCAAGTCAGAAATTTTCAATGCAAGCACTGATACAAAGTCATCAACAGACACAATTAGGGTCTCCATTATGGTGTGATCTTTATGAACCCACTGCTCAATTTGTTCATCTGGGTCAGCATCACTGTAAACGTCTCTCAGGTAATTTCCAAGCACATCTTTACCTGGACATATTTCACACCTGTGAAGCATACATTCTTTGCTTTCCAAAGTGCACACAGCTTTAGCCATCAGTGCTTTGTAATCTTCTTTCAGAAGATGGCTTCCAGCAAGCATAAGCTTCACATTTTGAGGAATGACACAAACACACACTGAATGCATACCTGGTGAGCCAACAGTGACACACCATTTTGGCCTTAATTAAAACAAACATTCCTGTTTTTTAATATTTTTGAACACAATCTTATAACATCTTGTGTTCTTTATTTTAAAAAAATGCTGTTTATTGAAAAAGAATAACTTTTACTGCACTTGTATCAAGGATGCAGTGCAGAAACACAGGCTTCACAAAAACAGTTGAGGTGATCAGCCCAATGTCCCTCATCCACTGTCATTAGATTTGTGGAAGTGGAGCTCAAAAGGCCTATTGAAGAGATAAAAGTTAACAGCATTTAGTTATCTGTCCATGGTCACAAATTCACTTTTTGTCCACGCGGTAGGAGTAAAACTCAGCTGTTCATGGACAACTGGCCATATCACTCGGATTCCTGTCTTCCAGATGACAGGAGGAGAACTTACCTCTTCCTGTAGCTCTACAGAAGATGGATTAGCAGACGGTGTTCTCAGCCGAAGGAATGAAACCCACCTTTTCCTTGTGATCAGCCCAATGTCCCTCATCCAATGTCATCGGATTTGCAGACATGGAGCTCAAAAGGCCTTTTGAAGAGAAAAAACTTAACAGCATTTAGTTATCTGTCCATAGTCACAAATTCACTTTTTGTCCATGCGGTAGGAGGAAAACTCACCTGTTCCTGGGGAACTGGCCATATAACTCAGATTCTTGTCATCTAGATTAAAGAAGGAGAACTTACCTCTTCCTGTAGTTCTGCAAAAGATCCATTAGCAGACTGTGGTCTCAGCGGAAGGAGGAATGAAATCCACCCTTTCCTGGTGATCAGCCCAAAGTCACTCATCCACTGTCTTCAGATTTGTGGACGTGGAGTTAAAAAGGCCTATTAAAGAGATAAAAGTTAACAGCATTTAGTTATCTGTCCATAGTCACAAATTCACTTTTTGTCCATGCGGTAGGAGTAAAACTCACCTGTTCTTGGGGAACTGGCCATATCAATCAGATTCCTGTCTCTATATTAAAGAAGGAGAACTTACCTCTCCCTGTAGCTTTGCAATAGATCCATTAGCAGACTGTGGTCTCAGCGGACGAAGGAATGAAACCCACCTTTTCCTGGTGAAAAGCCCAAAGTCACTCATCCACTGTCATCAGATTTGTGGAAGTGGAGCTCAAAAGGCCTATTGAAAAGATAAAAGTTAACAGCATTTAGTTATCTGTCCATAGTCACAAGTTCACTTTTTGTCCGAGCGGTAAGAGTAAAACTCACCTGTTCCTGGGGAACTGGCCATATCACTCAGATTCCTGTCATCTAGATTACAGAAGGAGAACTTACCTCTTCCTGTAGCTCTGCAAAAGATCGATTAGCAGATGGTGGTCTCAGCCAAATGAGGAGTGAAACCCACCGTTTCATGGTGATCAGCCCAAAGTCACTCATCCAATGTCATCAGATTTGCCAACGTGGAGCTCAAAAGGCCTATTAAAGAGATAAAAGTTAACAGCATTTAGTTATCTGTCCATAATCACAAATTAACTTTTTGTCCATGCGATAGGAGTAAAACTCACATGTTCCTGGGGAACTGGCCATATCACTCAGATTCCTGTCTCTAGATTACAGACGGAGAACTTACCTCTTCCTGTAGCTCTGCAAAAGATCGATTAGTAGACTGTGGTCTCAGCAGAAGGAGGAGTGAAACCCACCTTTTCCTGGTGATCAGCCCAAAGTCACTCATCCACTGTCATCAGATTAGTGGACGGGGAGCTCAAAAGGCCTATTGAAGAGATAAAAGTTAACAGCATTTAGTTATCTGTCCATAATCACAAATTCACTTTTTGTACAAGCGATAGGAGTAAAACTCACCTGTTCCTGGGGAACTGGCCATATCACTCCGATTCCTCTCATCTAGATTACAGAAGGAGAACTTACCTCTTCCTGTAGCTCTGCAAAGGATCGATTAGCAGACTGTGGTCTCAGCAGAAGGAGGAATGAAATCTACCTTTTCCTGGTGATCCGCCCAATGTCCTTCATCCACTGTCATCGGATTTGCAGATGTGGAGCTCAAAATGCCTATTGAAGAGATAAAAGTTAACAGCATTTAGTTATCTGTCCATAATCACAAATTCACTTTTTGTCCAAGCGATAGGAGTAAAACTCACCTGTTCCTGGGGAACTGGCCATATCACTCCGATTCCTCTCATCTAGATTACAGAAGGAGAACTTACCTCTTCTTGTAGCTTTGCAGTAAATCCATTAGCAGACTGTGGTCTCAGCGGAAGGAGGAATGAAACCCACCTTTTCCTGGTGATCAGCCCAAAGTCACTCATCCACTGTCATCGGATTTGCAAACATGGAGTTCAAAATGCCTATTGAAGAGATAAAAGTTAACACCATTTAGTTATCTGTCCATAATCACAAATTCACTTTTTGTCCATGCGATAGGAGTAAAACTCACCTGTTCCTGGGGAACTGGCCATATCACTCCGATTCCTCTCATCTAGATTACAGAAGGAGAACTTACCTCTTCCTGTAGCTTTGGAATAGATCCATTAGCAGACGGTGGTCTCAGCGGAAGGAGGAATGAAACCCACCTTTTCCTGGTGATCAGCCCAAAGTCACTCATCCACTGTCATCAGATTTGTGGAAGTGGAGCTCAAATGGCCCATTGAAAAGATAAAAGTTAACAGCATTTAGTTATCTGTCCATAGTCACAAATTCACTTTTTGTCCAAGCGGTAAGAGTAAAACTCACCTGTTCCTGGGGAACTGGCCATATCACTCAGATTTCTGTCATCTAGATTACAGAAGGAGAACTTACCTCTTCCTGTAGCTCTGCAAAAGATCGATTAGCAGATGGTGGTCTCAGCCAAAGGAGGAGTGAAACCCACCTTTTCCTGGTGATCAGCCCAAAGTCACTCATCCACTGTCATCAGATTAGTGGACGGGGAGCTCAAAAGGCCTATTGAAGAGATAAAAGTTAACAGCATTTAGTTATATGTCCATAATCACAAATTCACTTTTTGTCCATGCGATAGGAGTAAAACTCACCTGTTCCTGGGGAACTGGCCATATCACTCCGATTCCTCTCATCTAGATTACAGAAGGAGAACTTACCTCTTCCTGTAGCTCTGAAAAGGATCGATTAGCAGACTGTGGTCTCAGCAGAAGGAGGAATGAAACCTACCTTTTCCTGGTGATCCGCCCAATGTCCTTCATCCACTGTCATCGGATTTGCAGACGTGGAGCTCAAAATGCCTATTGAAGAGATAAAAGTTAACAGCATTTAGTTATCTGTCCATAATCACAAATTCACTTTTTGTCCATGCGATAGGAGTAAAACTCACCTGTTCCTGGGGAACTGGCAATATCACTCAGATTCCTGTCATCCAGATGACAGGAGGAGAACTTACCTCTTCCTGTAGCTCTCCAAAAGATTGATTAGCAGACTGTGGTCTCAGCAGAAGGAGGAGTGAAACCCACCTTTTCCTGGTGAGCAGCCCAAAGTCACTCATCCACTGTCGTCAGATTAATGGACGGGGAGCTCAAAAGGCCTATTGAAGAGATAAAAGTTAACAGCATTTAGTTATCTGTCCATAGTCACAAATTCACTTTTTGTCCTTGCGATAGGAGTAAAACTCACCTGTTCTTGGGGAACTGGCCACATCACTCAGATTCCTGTCATCTTCTAGATTACAGAAAGAGAACTTACCTCTTCCTGTAGCCCTCCAAAAGATCAATTAGCAGACTGTGGTGTCAGCAGAGGGAGGAATGAAACCTACCTTTTCCTGGTGATCCGCCCAATGTCCTTCATCCACTGTCATCGGATTTGCAGACATGGAGCTCAAAATGCCTATTGAAGAGATAAAAGTTAACAGCATTTAATTATCTGTCCATAATCACAAATTCACTTTTTGTCCATGCGATAGGAGTAAAACTCACCTGTTCCTGGGGAACTGGCGATATCACTCAGATTCCTCTCATCTAGATTACAGAAGGAGAACTTACCTCTTCCTGTACTTCTGCAAAAGATCGATTAGCAGACGTTGGTCTCAGCAGAAGGAGGAATGAAACCAACCTTTTCCTGGTGATCAGCCCAATGTCCTTCATCCACTGTCATAGGATTTGCAGACATGGAGATCAAAATGCCTATTGAAGACATAAATGTTAACAGCATTTAATTATCTGTCCATAGTCACAAATTCACTTTTTGTCCATGCGATAGGAGTAAAACTCACCTGTTCCTGGGGAACTGGACATATCACTCAGATTCCTGTCTCTAGATTGCAGAAGGAAAACTTACCTCTTCCTGTAGCTCTCCAAAAGATCAATTAGCAGACTGTGGTCTCAGCACAAGGAGGAGTGAAACCCAACTTTTCCTGGTGATCCGCCAAAGGCACACATCCACTGTCATTAGATTTGTGGACGGGGAGCTTAAAAGGCCTATTAAAGAGATAAAAGTTAACAGCATTTAGTTATCTGTCCATAGTCACAAATTCACTTTTTGTCCATGCGAAAGGAGTAAAACTCACCTGTTCCTGGGGAACTAGTCATATCACTCAGATTCCTGTCATCTAGATTACAGAAGGAGAACTTACCTCTTCCTGTAGCTCTGCAAAAGATCGATTAGCAGACTGTGGTCTCAGCGGAAGGAGGAATGAAACCCACCTTTTCCTGGTGATCAGCCCAAAGTCACTCCTCCACTGTCATCAGATTTGTGGACGTGAAGCTTAAAAGGCCTATTAAGGAGATAAAAGTTAACAGCATTTAGTTATCTGTCCATAGTCACAAATTCACTTTTTGTCCATGCGATAGGAGTAAAACTCACCTGTTCCTGGGGAACTGGCCATATAACTCAGATTCCTGTCATCTAGATTACAGAAGGAGAACTTACCTCTTCCTGTAGCTCTCCAAAAGATCGATTAGCAGACTGTGGTCTAAGTGGAAGGAGGAATGAAACCCACCTTTTCCTGGTGATCAGCCCAAAGTCACTCGTCCACTGTAATCAGATTTGTGGACGTGGAGCTCAAAAGGCCTATTGAAAAGATAAATTTTAACAGCATTTAGTTATCTGTCCATAGTCACAAATTCACTTTTTCTCCACGCGGTAGGAGTAAAACTCACCTGTTCCTGGGGAACTGGCCATATCACTCAGATTCTTGTCATCTAGATTAAAGAAGGAGAACTTACCTTTTTTTCTGTAGCTCTCCAAAAGATCCATTAGCAGACTGTGGTCTCAGTGGATGGAGGAATGAAACCCACCTTTTCCTGGTGATCAGCCCAAAGTCAATCCTCCACTGTCATCAGATTTGTGGACGTGAAGCTCAAAAGGCCTATTGAAGAGATAAAAGTTAACAGCATTTAGTTATCTGTCCATAATCACAAATTCACTTTTTGTCCATGCGATAGGAGTAAAACTCACCTGTTCCTGGGGAACTGGCAATATCACTCCGATTCCTCTCATGTAGATTACAGAAGGAGAACTTACCTCTTCCTGTAGCTCTGCAAAGGATCGATTAGCAGACTGTGGTCTCAGCAGGAGGAGGAATGAAACCTACCTTTTCCTGGTGATCCGCCCAAAGTCACTCATCCACTGTCATTAGATTTGCAGACGTGGAGCTTAAAAGGCCTATTAAAGAGATAAAAGTTAACAACATTTAGTTATCTGTCCATAGTCACAAATTCACTTTTTGTCCATGCGAAAGGAGTAAAACTCACCTGTTCCTGGGGAACTAGTCATATCACTCAGATTCCTGTCATCTAGATTACAGAAGGAGAACTTACCTCTTCCTGTAGCTCTGCAAAAGATCGATTAGCAGACTGTGGTCTCAGCGGAAGGAGGAATGAAACCCACCTTTTCCTGGTGATCAGCCCAAAGTCACTCCTCCACTGTCATCAGATTTGTGGACGTGAAGCTTAAAAGGCCTATTAAAGAGATAAAAGTTAACAGCATTTAGTTATCTGTCCATAGTAACAAATTCACTTTTTGTCCATGCGATAGGAGTAAAACTCACCTGTTCCTGGGGAACTGGCCATATAACTCAGATTCCTGTCTTCTAGATTACAGAAGGAGAACTTACCTCTTCCTGTAGCTCTCCAAAAGATCGATTAGCAGACTGTGGTCTAACTGGAAGGAGGAATGAAACCCACCTTTTCCTGGTGATCAGCCCAAAGTCACTCGTCCACTGTTATCAGATTTGTGGACGTGGAGCTCAAAAGGCCTATTGAAAAGATAAATTTTAACAGCATTTAGTTATCTGTCAATAGTCACAAATTCACTTTTTCTCCACGCGGTAGGAGTAAAACTCACCTGTTCCTGGGGAACTGGCCATATCACTCAGATTCTTGTCATCTAGATTAAAGAAGGAGAACTTACCTTTTTTTCTGTAGCTCTCCAAAAGATCCATTAGCAGACTGTGGTCTCAGTGGATGGAGGAATGAAACCCACCTTTTCCTGGTGATCAGCCCAAACTCAATCCTCCACTGTCATCAGATTTGTGGACGTGAAGCTCAAAAGGCCTATTGAAGAGATAAAAGTTAACAGCATTTAGTTATCTGTCCATAATCACAAATTCACTTTTTGTCCATGCGATAGGAGTAAAACTCACCTGTTCTTGGGGAACTGGCAATATCACTCCGATTCCTCTCATGTAGATTACAGAAGGAGAACTTACCTCTTCCTGTAGCTCTGCAAAGGATCGATTAGCAGACTGTGGTCTCAGCAGGAGGAGGAATGAAACCTACCTTTTCCTGGTGATCCGCCCAATGTCCTTCATCCACTGTCATCGGATTTGCAGACGTGGAGCTCAAAATGCCTATTGAAGAGATAAAAGTTAACAGCATTTAGTTATCTGTCCATAATCACAAATTCACTTTTTGTCCATGCGATAGGAGTAAAACTCACCTGTTCCTGGGGAACTGGCCATATCACTCCGATTCCTCTCATCTAGATTACAGAAGGAGAACTTACCTCTTCCTGTAGCTTTGCAATAGATCCATTAGCAGACTGTGGTCTCAGTGGAAGGAGGAAAGAAACCAACCTTTTCCTGGTGATCAGCCCAAAGTCAATCATCCACTGTCATCAGATTTGCAGACATGGAGCTCAAAAGGCCCATTGAAAAGATGAAAGTTAACAGCATTTAGTTATCTGTCTATAGTCACAAATTCACCTTTTGTCCCTGCGATAGGAGTAAAACTCACCTGTTCCTGGGGAACTGGCCATATCACTCAGATTCCTGTCTCTAGATTACAGACGGAGAACTTACCTCTTCCTGTAGCTCTGCAAAAGATAGATTAGCAGACTGTGGTCTCAGCAGAAGGAGGAGTGAAACCCACCTTTTCCTGGTGATCAGCCCAAAGTCACTCATCCACTGTCATCAGATTAGTGGACGGGGAGCTCAAAAGGCCTATTGAAGAGATAAAAGTTAACAGCATTTAGTTATCTGTCCATAATCACAAATTCACTTTTTGTCCATGCGATAGGAGTAAAACTCACCTGTTCCTGGGGAACTGGCCATATCACTCCGATTCCTCTCATCTAGATTACAGAAGGAGAACTTACCTCTTCCTGTAGCTTTGCAATAGATCCATTAGCAGACTGTGGTCTCAGCGGAAGGAGGAATGAAACCCACCTTTTCCTGGTGATCATCCCAAAGTCACTCATCCACTGTCATCGGATTTGCAAACATGGAGCTCAAAATGCCTATTGAAGACATAAAAGATAACACCATTTAGTTATCTGTCCATAATCACAAATTCACTTTTTGTCCATGCGATAGGAGTAAAATTCACCTGTTCCTGGGGAACTGGCCATATCACTCCGATTCCTCTCATCTAGATTACAGAAGGAGAACTTACCTCTTCCTGTAGCGTTGGAATAGATCCATTAGCAGACTGTGGTCTCAGTGGAAGGAGGAATGAAACCCACCTTTTCCTGGTGATAAGCCCAAAGTCACTCATCCAATGTCATCAGATTTGCGGACGTGGAGCTCAAAAGGCTTATTGAAGACATAAAAGTTAACAGCATTTAGTTTTCTGTCCATAGTCACAAATTCACTTTTTGTCCAAGCGGTAAGAGTAAAACTCACCTGTTCCTGGGGAACTGGCCATATCACTCAGATTCCTGTCATCCAGATGACAGGAGGAGAACGTACCTCTTCCTGTAGCTCTCCAAAAGATCGATTAGCAGACTGTGGTCTCAGCAGAAGGAGGAGTGAAACCCACCTTTTCCTGGTGATCAGCCCAAAGTCACTCATCCAATGTCATCAGATTTGCGGACGTGAAGCTCGAAAGGCCTATTGAAGACATAAAAGTTAACAGCATTTAGTTGTCTGTCCATAGTCACAAATTCACTTTTTGTCCATGCGGTAGGAGTAAAACTCACCTGTTCTTGGGGAACTGGCCACATCACTCAGATTCCTGTCATCTTCTAGATTACAGAAAGAGAACTTACCTCTTCCTGTAGCTCTCCAAAAGATCGATTAGCAGACTTTGGTCTCAGTAGAAGGAGGAGTGAAACCCACTTTTTCCTGGTGATCAGCCCAAAGTCACTCATCCACTGTCATCAGATTTGTGGACGGGGAGCTCAAAAGGCCTATTAAAGAGATAAAAGTTAACAGCATTTAGTTATCTGTCCATAGTCGCAAATTCACTTTTTGTCCATGCGGTTGGAGTAAAACTCACCTGTTCTTGGGGAACTGGCCATATCACTCAGATTCCTGTCATCCAGATGACAGGAGGAGAACGTACCTCTTCCTGTAGCTCTCCAAAAGATCGATTAGCAGACTGTGGTCTCAGCAGAAGGAGGAGTGAAACCCACCTTTTCATGGTGATCAGCCCAAAGTCACTCATCCAATGTCATCAGATTTGCGGACGTGAAGCTCGAAAGGCCTATTGAAGACATAAAAGTTAACAGCATTTAGTTGTCTGTCCATAGTCACAAATTCACTTTTTGTCCATGCGTTAGGAGTAAAACTCACCTGTTCTTGGGGAACTGGCCACATCACTCAGATTCCTGTCATCTTCTAGATTACAGAAAGAGAACTTACCTCTTCCTGTAGCTCTCCAAAAGATCGATTAGCAGACTTTGGTCTCAGTAGAAGGAGGAGTGAAACCCACTTTTTCCTGGTGATCAGCCCAAAGTCACTCATCCACTGTCATCAGATTTGTGGACGGGGAGCTCAAAAGGCCTATTAAAGAGATAAAAGTTAACAGCATTTAGTTATCTGTCCATAGTCGCAAATTCACTTTTTGTCCATGCGGTTGGAGTAAAATTCACCTGTTCTTGGGGAACTGGCCATATCACTCAGATTCCTGTCATCTTCTAGATTACAGGAAGAGAACTTACATCTTCCTGTAGCCCTCCAAAAGATCGATTAGCAGACTGTGGTGTCAGCAGAGGGAGGAATGAAACCTACCTTTTCCTGGTGATCCGCCCAATGTCCTTCATCCACTGTCATCGGATTTGCAGACGTGGAGCTCAAAATGCCTATTGAAGAGATGAAAGTTAACAGCATTTAGTTATCTGTCCATAATCACAAATTCACTTTTTGTCCAAGCGATAGGAGTAAAACTCACCTGTTCCTGGGGAACTGGCCATATCACTCCGATTCCTCTCATCTAGATTACAGAAGGAGAACTTACCTCTTCCTGTAGCTTTGCAATAGATCCATTAGCAGACTTTGGTCTCAGTAGAAGGAGGAGTGAAACCCACTTTTTCCTGGTGATCAGCCCAAAGTCACTCATCCACTGAATTCAGATTTCTGGACGGGGAGCTCAAAATGCCTATTAAAGAGATAAAAGTTAACAGCATTTAGTTATCTGTCCATAGTCACAAATTCACTTTTTGTCCATGCGATAGGAGTAAAACTCACCTGTTCCTGGGGACCTGGCCATATAACTCAGATTCTTGTCATCTAGATTAAAGAAGGAGAACTTACCTCTTCCTGTAGCTCTGCAAACGATCGATTAGCAGACTGGGGTCTCAGCAGAGGGAGGAATGAAACCTACCTTTTCCTGGTGATCCGCCCAATGTCCTTCATCCACTGTCATCGGATTTGCAGACGTGGAGCTCAAAATGCCTATTGAAGAGATAAAAGTTAACAGCATTTAGTTATCTGTCCATAGTCACAAATTCACTTTTTGTCCATGCGATAGGAGTAAAACTCACCTGTTCCTGGCGAACTGGCCATATAACTCCGATTCCTCTCATCTAGATTACAGAAGGAGAACTTACCTCTTCCTGTAGCTTTGCAATAGATCCATTAGCAGACTGTAGTCTCAGCGGAAGGAGGAATGAAACCCACCTTTTCCTGGTGATCAGCCCAAAGTCACTCATCCACTGTCATCAGATTTTCAGAAGTGGAGCGCAAAAGACCTATTGAAGAGATAAAAGTTAACAGCATTTAGTTATCTGTCCATAGTCACAAATTCACTTTTTGTCCATTCGATAGGAGTAAAACTCACCTGTTCCTGGGGAACTGGATATATAACTCAGATTCTTGTCATCTAGATTACAGAAGGAGAACTTACCTCTTCCTGTAGCTCTGCAAAAGATCGATTAGCAGATGGTGGTCTCAGCCAAAGGAGGAGTGAAACCCACCGTTTCATGGTGATCAGCCCAAAGTCACTCATCCAATGTCATCAGATTTGCCGACGTGGAACTCAAAATGCCTATTAAAGAGATAAAAGTTAACAGCATTTAGTTATCTGTCCATAATCACAAATTCACTTTTGGTCCATGCAATAGGAGTAAAACTCACCTGTTCCTGGGGAACTGGCCACATCACTCAGATTCCTGTCATCTTCTAGATTACAGAAAGAGAACTTACCTCTTCCTGTAGCTCTCCAAAAGATCGATTAGCAGACTTTGGTCTCAGTAGAAGGAGGAGTGAAACCCACTTTTTCCTGGTGATCAGCCCAAAGTCACTCATCCACTGTCATCAGATTTGTGGACGGGGAGCTCAAAAGGCCTATTAAAGAGATAAAAGTTAACAGCATTTAGTTATCTGTCCATAGTCGCAAATTCACTTTTTGTCCATGCGGTTGGAGTAAAACTCACCTGTTCTTGGGGAACTGGCCATATCACTCAGATTCCTGTCATCCAGATGACAGGAGGAGAACGTACCTCTTCCTGTAGCTCTCCAAAAGATCGATTAGCAGACTGTGGTCTCAGCAGAAGGAGGAGTGAAACCCACCTTTTCATGGTGATCAGCCCAAAGTCACTCATCCAATGTCATCAGATTTGCGGACGTGAAGCTCGAAAGGCCTATTGAAGACATAAAAGTTAACAGCATTTAGTTGTCTGTCCATAGTCACAAATTCACTTTTTGTCCATGCGGTTGGAGTAAAACTCACCTGTTCTTGGGGAACTGGCCATATCACTCAGATTCCTGTCATCCAGATGACAGGAGGAGAACGTACCTCTTCCTGTAGCTCTCCAAAAGATCGATTAGCAGACTGTGGTCTCAGCAGAAGGAGGAGTGAAACCCACCTTTTCATGGTGATCAGCCCAAAGTCACTCATCCAATGTCATCAGATTTGCGGACGTGAAGCTCGAAAGGCCTATTGAAGACATAAAAGTTAACAGCATTTAGTTGTCTGTCCATAGTCACAAATTCACTTTTTGTCCATGCGGTAGGAGTAAAACTCACCTGTTCTTGGGGAACTGGCCACATCACTCAGATTCCTGTCATCTTCTAGATTACAGAAAGAGAACTTACCTCTTCCTGTAGCTCTCCAAAAGATCGATTAGCAGACTTTGGTCTCAGTAGAAGGAGGAGTGAAACCCACTTTTTCCTGGTGATCAGCCCAAAGTCACTCATCCACTGTCATCAGATTTGTGGACGGGGAGCTCAAAAGGCCTATTAAAGAGATAAAAGTTAACAGCATTTAGTTATCTGTCCATAGTCGCAAATTCACTTTTTGTCCATGCGGTTGGAGTAAAATTCACCTGTTCTTGGGGAACTGGCCATATCACTCAGATTCCTGTCATCTTCTAGATTACAGGAAGAGAACTTACATCTTCCTGTAGCCCTCCAAAAGATCGATTAGCAGACTGTGGTGTCAGCAGAGGGAGGAATGAAACCTACCTTTTCCTGGTGATCCGCCCAATGTCCTTCATCCACTGTCATCGGATTTGCAGACGTGGAGCTCAAAATGCCTATTGAAGAGATGAAAGTTAACAGCATTTAGTTATCTGTCCATAATCACAAATTCACTTTTTGTCCAAGCGATAGGAGTAAAACTCACCTGTTCCTGGGGAACTGGCCATATCACTCCGATTCCTCTCATCTAGATTACAGAAGGAGAACTTACCTCTTCCTGTAGCTTTGCAATAGATCCATTAGCAGACTTTGGTCTCAGTAGAAGGAGGAGTGAAACCCACTTTTTCCTGGTGATCAGCCCAAAGTCACTCATCCACTGAATTCAGATTTCTGGACGGGGAGCTCAAAATGCCTATTAAAGAGATAAAAGTTAACAGCATTTAGTTATCTGTCCATAGTCACAAATTCACTTTTTGTCCATGCGATAGGAGTAAAACTCACCTGTTCCTGGCGAACTGGCCATATAACTCCGATTCCTCTCATCTAGATTACAGAAGGAGAACTTACCTCTTCCTGTAGCTTTGCAATAGATCCATTAGCAGACTGTAGTCTCAGCGGAAGGAGGAATGAAACCCACCTTTTCCTGGTGATCAGCCCAAAGTCACTCATCCACTGTCATCAGATTTTCAGAAGTGGAGCGCAAAAGACCTATTGAAGAGATAAAAGTTAACAGCATTTAGTTATCTGTCCATAGTCACAAATTCACTTTTTGTCCATTCGATAGGAGTAAAACTCACCTGTTCCTGGGGAACTGGATATATAACTCAGATTCTTGTCATCTAGATTACAGAAGGAGAACTTACCTCTTCCTGTAGCTCTGCAAAAGATCGATTAGCAGATGGTGGTCTCAGCCAAAGGAGGAGTGAAACCCACCGTTTCATGGTGATCAGCCCAAAGTCACTCATCCAATGTCATCAGATTTGCCGACGTGGAACTCAAAATGCCTATTAAAGAGATAAAAGTTAACAGCATTTAGTTATCTGTCCATAATCACAAATTCACTTTTGGTCCATGCAATAGGAGTAAAACTCACCTGTTCCTGGGGAACTGGCCATATCACTCAGATTCCTGTCATCTTCTAGATGACAGAAAGAGAACTTACCTCTTCCTGTGGCTCTGCAAAAGATCGATTAGCAGACGGTGGTCTCAGCAGAAGGAGGAATGAAACCCACCTTTTCATGGTGATCCGCCCAATGTCCTTCATCCACTTTCATCGGATTTGCAGACGTGGAGCTCAAAATGCCTATTGAAGAGATAAAAGTTAACAGCATTTAGTTATCTGTCCATAGTCACAAATTCCCCTTTTGTCCATGCGATAGGAGTAAAACTCACCTGTTCCTGGGGAACTGGACATATCACTCAGATTCCTGTCTCTAGATTGCAGAAAGAGAACTTACCTCTTCCTGTAGATCTGCAAAAGATCGATTAGCAGACTGTGGTCTCAGCGGAAGGAGGAATGAAACCCACCTTTTCCTGGTGATCCGCCCAAAGTCACTCCTCCACTGTCATCAGATTTGTGGACGTGGAGCTCAAAAGGCCTGTTGAAAAGATAAATTTTAACAGCATTTAGTTATCTGTCCATAGTCACAAATTCACTTTTTCTCCACGCGGTAGGAGTAAAACTCACCTGTTCCTGGGGAACTGGCCATATCACTCAGATTCTTGTCATCTAGATTAAAGAAGGAGAACTTACCTTTTTTTCTGTAGCTCTCCAAAAGATCCATTAGCAGACTGTGGTCTCAGCCAAAGGAGAAATGAAACCCACCTTTTCCTGGTGATCAGCCCAAAGTCACTCATCCAATGTCATCAGATTTTCAGAAGTGGAGCGCAAAAGACCTATTGAAGAGATAAAAGTTAACAGCATTTAGTTATCTGTCCATAATCACAAATTTTTGAACACAATCTTATAACATCTTGTGTTCTTTATTTTTTAAAAAATGCTGCTTATTGAAAAAGAATAACTTTTACTGCACTTGTATCAAGGATGCAATGGAGAAACACAGGCTTCACACAAACAGTTGAGGTGATCAGCCCAATGTCCCTCATCCACTGTCATCGGATTTGTAGATGTGGATCTCAAAAGACCTATTGAAGAGATAAAAGTTAACAGCATTTAGTTATCTGTCCATGGTCACAAATTCACTTTTTGTCCATGCGGTAGGAGTAAAACTCACCTGTTCCTGGAGAACTGGCCATATCACTCAGATTCCTGTCATCCAAATGACAGGAGGAGAACTTACCTCTTCCTGTAGCTCTACAGAAGATGGATTAGCAGACGGTGTTCTCAGCCGAAGGAGGAGTGAAACCCAACTTTTCCTGGTGATAAGCCCAATGTTCCTCATCCACTGTCATCGGATTTGCAGACGTGGAGCTCAAAATGCCTATTGAAGAGATAAAAGTTAACAGCATTTAGTTATCTGTCCATAGTCCCAAATTCACTTTTTGTCCATGCGGTAGGAGTAAAACTCACCTGTTCCCGGGGAACTGGCCATATCACTCAGATTCCTGTCTCTAGATTGCAGAAAGAGAACTTACCTCTTCCTGTAGATCTGCAAAAGATCGATTAGCAGACTGTGGTCTCAGCGGAAGGAGGAATGAAACCCACCTTTTCCTGGTGATCCGCCCAAAGTCACTCCTCCACTGTCATCAGATTTGTGGACGTGGAGCTCAAAAGGCCTGTTGAAGAGATAAAAGTTAACAGCATTTAGTTATCTGTCCATAGTCACAAATTCACTTTTTGTCCATGCGATAGGAGTAAAACTCAAGTGTTTCAGGGGTACTGGCCATATCACTCAGATTCCTGTCATCTAGATTACAGAAGGAGAACTTACCTCTTCCTGCAGCTTTGCAAAATATCGATTAGCAGACTGTGCTCTTACTTTCCACTGTCATCGGATTTGCAGACGTGGAGTAAAACTCACCTGTTCCTGGCGAACTGGCCATATAACTCCGATTCCTCTCATCTAGATTACAGAAGGAGAACTTACCTCTTCCTGTAGCTTTGCAATAGATCCATTAGCAGACTGTAGTCTCAGCGGAAGGAGGAATGAAACCCACCTTTTCCTGGTGATCAGCCCAAAGTCACTCATCCACTGTCATCAGATTTTCAGAAGTGGAGCACAAAAGACCTATTGAAGAGATAAAAGTTAACAGCATTTAGTTATCTGTCCATAGTCACAAATTCACTTTTTGTCCATGCGGTAGGAATAAAACTCACCTATTCCTGGGGAACTGCCCATATCACTCAGATTCCTGTCATCTTCTAGATTACAGAAAGAGAACTTACCTCTTCCTGTAGCTCTGCAAAAGATCGATTAGCAGACTGTGCTCTCAGCAGAGGGAGGAATGAAACCTACCTTTTCCTGGTGATCCGCCCAATGTCCTTCATCCACTGTCATCGGATTTGCAGACGTGGAGCTCAAAATGCCTATTGAAGAGATAAAAGTTAACAGCATTTAGTTATCTGTCCATAGTCACAAATTCACTTTTTGTCCATGCGATAGGAGTAAAACTCACCTGTTCCTGGGGAACTGGCCATATAACTCAGATTCTTGTCATCTAGATTAAAGAAGGAGAACTTACCTCTTCCTGTAGCTCTGCAAACGATCGATTAGCAGACTGGGGTCTCAGCAGAGGGAGGAATGAAACCTACCTTTTCCTGGTGATCCGCCCAATGTCCTTCATCCACTGTCATCGGATTTGCAGACGTGGAGCTCAAAATGCCTATTGAAGAGATAAAAGTTAACAGCATTTAGTTATCTGTCCATAGTCACAAATTCACTTTTTGTCCATGCGATAGGAGTAAAACTCACCTGTTCCTGGCGAACTGGCCATATAACTCAGATTCTTGTCATCTAGATTAAAGAAGGAGAACTTACCTCTTCCTGTAGCTCTGCAAACGATCGATTAGCAGACTGGGGTCTCAGCAGAGGGAGGAATGAAACCTACCTTTTCCTGGTGATCCGCCCAATCTTCTTCATCCATTCTCATCGGATTTGCAGACGTGGTGCTCAAAATGCCTATTGAAGAGATAAAAGTTAACAGCATTTAGTTATCTGTCCATAGTCACAAATTCACTTTTTGTCCATGTAATAGGAGTAAAACTCACCTGTTCCTGGGTGAGTGGCCATATCACTCAGATTCCTATCTTCCAGATGACAGGAGGAGAACTTACCTCTTCCTGTAGCTCTACAGAAGATGGATTAGCAGACGGTGTTCTCAGCCGAAGGAGGAGTGAAACCCACCTTTTCCTGGTGATCAGCCCAATGTTCCTCATTCACTGTCATCGGATTTGCAGACATGGAGCTCTAAATGCCTATTGAAAAGTTCCTGGGGAACTGGCCATATCACTCAGATTGCTGTCATCTAGATTAAAGAAGGAGAACTTACCTCTTCCTGTAACTCCGCAAATGATCGATTAGCAGACTTTTGTCTCAGCAGCAGGAGGAATGAAACCCACCTTTTCCTGGTGATCAGCCCAATGTCCTTCATCCACTGTCATCGGATTTGCAGACTAGGAGCTCAAAATGCCTATTGAAGAGATAAAAGTTAACAGCATTTAGTTATCTGTCCATAGTCACAAATTAACTTTTTGTCCATGCGATAGGAGTAAAACTCACCTGTTCCTGGGGAACTGGCCATATCACTCAGATTCTTGTCATCTAGATTAAAGAAGGAGCACTTACCTCTTCCTGTAGCTCTCCAAAAATTCCATTAGCAGACTGTGGTCTCAGCCAATGGAGGAATGAAACCCACCTTTTCCTGGTGATCCGCCCAATGTCCTTCATCCACTGTCATCGGATTTGCAGACGTGGAGCTCAAAATGCCTATTGAAGAGATAAAAGTTAACAGCATTTAGTTATCTGTCCATAGTCACAAATTCACTTTTTGTCCATGCGATAGGAGTAAAACTCACCTGTTCCTGGGGAACTGGCCATATAACTCAGATTCTTGTCATCTAGATTAAAGAAGGAGAACTTACCTCTTCCTGTAGCTCTGCAAACGATCGATTAGCAGACTGGGGTCTCAGCAGAGGGAGGAATGAAACCTACCTTTTTCCTGGTGATCCGCCCAATCTTCTTCATCCACTGTCATCGGATTTGCAGACGTGGTGCTCAAAATGCCTATTGAAGAGATAAAAGTTAACAGCATTTAGTTATCTGTCCATAGTCACAAATTCACTTTTTGTCCATGTAATAGGAGTAAAACTCACCTGTTCCTGGGTGAGTGGCCATATCACTCAGATTCCTATCTTCCAGATGACAGGAGGAGAACTTACCTCTTCCTGTAGCTCTACAGAAGATGGATTAGCAGACGGTGTTCTCAGCCGAAGGAGGAGTGAAACCCACCTTTTCCTGGTGATCAGCCCAATGTTCCTCATTCACTGTCATCGGATTTGCAGACATGGAGCTCTAAATGCCTATTGAAAAGTTCCTGGGGAACTGGCCATATCACTCAGATTGCTGTCATCTAGATTAAAGAAGGAGAACTTACCTCTTCCTGTAACTCCGCAAATGATCAATTAGCAGACTTTTGTCTCAGCAGCAGGAGGAATGAAACCCACCTTTTCCTGGTGATCAGCCCAATGTCCTTCATCCACTGTCATCGGATTTGCAGACTAGGAGCTCAAAATGCCTATTGAAGAGATAAAAGTTAACAGCATTTAGTTATCTGTCCATAGTCACAAATTAACTTTTTGTCCATGCGATAGGAGTAAAACTCACCTGTTCCTGGGGAACTGGCCATATCACTCAGATTCTTGTCATCTAGATTAAAGAAGGAGCACTTACCTCTTCCTGTAGCTCTCCAAAAAATCCACTAGCAGACTGTGGTCTCAGCCAATGGAGGAATGAAACCCACCTTTTCCTGGTGATCCGCCCAATGTCCTTCATCCACTGTCATCAGATTTGCAGACTAGGAGCTCAAAATGCCTATTGAAGAGATAAATGTTAACAGCATTTAGTTATCTGTCCATAGCCACAAATTCACTTTTTATCCATGCGGTAGTAGTAAAACTCACCTGTTCCTGGGTGACTGGCCATATCACTCAGATTCCTATCTTCCAGATGACAGGAGGAGAACTTACCTCTTCCTGTAGCTCTACAGAAGATGGATTAGCAGACGGTGTTCTCAGCCGAAGAAGGAGTGAAACCCATCT
Organism: Erythrolamprus reginae; assembly: GCF_031021105.1. Taxonomy (NCBI): domain Eukaryota; kingdom Metazoa; phylum Chordata; class Lepidosauria; order Squamata; family Dipsadidae; genus Erythrolamprus; species Erythrolamprus reginae. The sequence goes on along the minus strand of NC_091955.1, from coordinate 19,299,911 downwards.
TTTCCTGGTGATCAGCCCAATGTTCCTCATTCACTGTCATCGGATTTGCAGACGTGGAGCTCTAAATGCCTATTGAAAAGTTCCTGGGGAACTGGCCATATCACTCAGATTGCTGTCATCTAGATTAAAGAAGGAGAACTTACCTCTTCCTGTAACTCCGCAAATGATCGATTAGCAGACTGTGGTCTCAGCAGAAGGAGGAGTGAAACCCACCTTTTCCTGGTGATCAGCCCAAAGTCACTCATCCACTGTCATCAGATTAGTGGACGGGGAGCTCAAAAGGCCTATTGAAGAGATAAAAGTTAACAGCATTTAGTTATCTGTCCATAATCACAAATTCACTTTTTGTCCATGCGATAGGAGTAAAACTCACCTGTTCCTGGGGAACTGGCCATATCACTCCGATTCCTCTCATCTAGATTACAGAAGGAGAACTTACCTCTTCCTGTAGCTTTGCAATAGATCCATTAGCAGACTGTGGTCTCAGCGGAAGGAGGAATGAAACCCACCTTTTCCTGGTGATCATCCCAAAGTCACTCATCCACTGTCATCGGATTTGCAAACATGGAGCTCAAAATGCCTATTGAAGACATAAAAGATAACACCATTTAGTTATCTGTCCATAATCACAAATTCACTTTTTGTCCATGCGATAGGAGTAAAATTCACCTGTTCCTGGGGAACTGGCCATATCACTCCGATTCCTCTCATCTAGATTACAGAAGGAGAACTTACCTCTTCCTGTAGCGTTGGAATAGATCCATTAGCAGACTGTGGTCTCAGTGGAAGGAGGAATGAAACCCACCTTTTCCTGGTGATAAGCCCAAAGTCACTCATCCAATGTCATCAGATTTGCGGACGTGGAGCTCAAAAGGCTTATTGAAGACATAAAAGTTAACAGCATTTAGTTTTCTGTCCATAGTCACAAATTCACTTTTTGTCCAAGCGGTAAGAGTAAAACTCACCTGTTCCTGGGGAACTGGCCATATCACTCAGATTCCTGTCATCCAGATGACAGGAGGAGAACGTACCTCTTCCTGTAGCTCTCCAAAAGATCGATTAGCAGACTGTGGTCTCAGCAGAAGGAGGAGTGAAACCCACCTTTTCCTGGTGATCAGCCCAAAGTCACTCATCCAATGTCATCAGATTTGCGGACGTGAAGCTCGAAAGGCCTATTGAAGACATAAAAGTTAACAGCATTTAGTTGTCTGTCCATAGTCACAAATTCACTTTTTGTCCATGCGGTAGGAGTAAAACTCACCTGTTCTTGGGGAACTGGCCACATCACTCAGATTCCTGTCATCTTCTAGATTACAGAAAGAGAACTTACCTCTTCCTGTAGCTCTCCAAAAGATCGATTAGCAGACTTTGGTCTCAGTAGAAGGAGGAGTGAAACCCACTTTTTCCTGGTGATCAGCCCAAAGTCACTCATCCACTGTCATCAGATTTGTGGACGGGGAGCTCAAAAGGCCTATTAAAGAGATAAAAGTTAACAGCATTTAGTTATCTGTCCATAGTCGCAAATTCACTTTTTGTCCATGCGGTTGGAGTAAAACTCACCTGTTCTTGGGGAACTGGCCATATCACTCAGATTCCTGTCATCCAGATGACAGGAGGAGAACGTACCTCTTCCTGTAGCTCTCCAAAAGATCGATTAGCAGACTGTGGTCTCAGCAGAAGGAGGAGTGAAACCCACCTTTTCATGGTGATCAGCCCAAAGTCACTCATCCAATGTCATCAGATTTGCGGACGTGAAGCTCGAAAGGCCTATTGAAGACATAAAAGTTAACAGCATTTAGTTGTCTGTCCATAGTCACAAATTCACTTTTTGTCCATGCGTTAGGAGTAAAACTCACCTGTTCTTGGGGAACTGGCCACATCACTCAGATTCCTGTCATCTTCTAGATTACAGAAAGAGAACTTACCTCTTCCTGTAGCTCTCCAAAAGATCGATTAGCAGACTTTGGTCTCAGTAGAAGGAGGAGTGAAACCCACTTTTTCCTGGTGATCAGCCCAAAGTCACTCATCCACTGTCATCAGATTTGTGGACGGGGAGCTCAAAAGGCCTATTAAAGAGATAAAAGTTAACAGCATTTAGTTATCTGTCCATAGTCGCAAATTCACTTTTTGTCCATGCGGTTGGAGTAAAATTCACCTGTTCTTGGGGAACTGGCCATATCACTCAGATTCCTGTCATCTTCTAGATTACAGGAAGAGAACTTACATCTTCCTGTAGCCCTCCAAAAGATCGATTAGCAGACTGTGGTGTCAGCAGAGGGAGGAATGAAACCTACCTTTTCCTGGTGATCCGCCCAATGTCCTTCATCCACTGTCATCGGATTTGCAGACGTGGAGCTCAAAATGCCTATTGAAGAGATGAAAGTTAACAGCATTTAGTTATCTGTCCATAATCACAAATTCACTTTTTGTCCAAGCGATAGGAGTAAAACTCACCTGTTCCTGGGGAACTGGCCATATCACTCCGATTCCTCTCATCTAGATTACAGAAGGAGAACTTACCTCTTCCTGTAGCTTTGCAATAGATCCATTAGCAGACTTTGGTCTCAGTAGAAGGAGGAGTGAAACCCACTTTTTCCTGGTGATCAGCCCAAAGTCACTCATCCACTGAATTCAGATTTCTGGACGGGGAGCTCAAAATGCCTATTAAAGAGATAAAAGTTAACAGCATTTAGTTATCTGTCCATAGTCACAAATTCACTTTTTGTCCATGCGATAGGAGTAAAACTCACCTGTTCCTGGGGACCTGGCCATATAACTCAGATTCTTGTCATCTAGATTAAAGAAGGAGAACTTACCTCTTCCTGTAGCTCTGCAAACGATCGATTAGCAGACTGGGGTCTCAGCAGAGGGAGGAATGAAACCTACCTTTTCCTGGTGATCCGCCCAATGTCCTTCATCCACTGTCATCGGATTTGCAGACGTGGAGCTCAAAATGCCTATTGAAGAGATAAAAGTTAACAGCATTTAGTTATCTGTCCATAGTCACAAATTCACTTTTTGTCCATGCGATAGGAGTAAAACTCACCTGTTCCTGGCGAACTGGCCATATAACTCCGATTCCTCTCATCTAGATTACAGAAGGAGAACTTACCTCTTCCTGTAGCTTTGCAATAGATCCATTAGCAGACTGTAGTCTCAGCGGAAGGAGGAATGAAACCCACCTTTTCCTGGTGATCAGCCCAAAGTCACTCATCCACTGTCATCAGATTTTCAGAAGTGGAGCGCAAAAGACCTATTGAAGAGATAAAAGTTAACAGCATTTAGTTATCTGTCCATAGTCACAAATTCACTTTTTGTCCATTCGATAGGAGTAAAACTCACCTGTTCCTGGGGAACTGGATATATAACTCAGATTCTTGTCATCTAGATTACAGAAGGAGAACTTACCTCTTCCTGTAGCTCTGCAAAAGATCGATTAGCAGATGGTGGTCTCAGCCAAAGGAGGAGTGAAACCCACCGTTTCATGGTGATCAGCCCAAAGTCACTCATCCAATGTCATCAGATTTGCCGACGTGGAACTCAAAATGCCTATTAAAGAGATAAAAGTTAACAGCATTTAGTTATCTGTCCATAATCACAAATTCACTTTTGGTCCATGCAATAGGAGTAAAACTCACCTGTTCCTGGGGAACTGGCCACATCACTCAGATTCCTGTCATCTTCTAGATTACAGAAAGAGAACTTACCTCTTCCTGTAGCTCTCCAAAAGATCGATTAGCAGACTTTGGTCTCAGTAGAAGGAGGAGTGAAACCCACTTTTTCCTGGTGATCAGCCCAAAGTCACTCATCCACTGTCATCAGATTTGTGGACGGGGAGCTCAAAAGGCCTATTAAAGAGATAAAAGTTAACAGCATTTAGTTATCTGTCCATAGTCGCAAATTCACTTTTTGTCCATGCGGTTGGAGTAAAACTCACCTGTTCTTGGGGAACTGGCCATATCACTCAGATTCCTGTCATCCAGATGACAGGAGGAGAACGTACCTCTTCCTGTAGCTCTCCAAAAGATCGATTAGCAGACTGTGGTCTCAGCAGAAGGAGGAGTGAAACCCACCTTTTCATGGTGATCAGCCCAAAGTCACTCATCCAATGTCATCAGATTTGCGGACGTGAAGCTCGAAAGGCCTATTGAAGACATAAAAGTTAACAGCATTTAGTTGTCTGTCCATAGTCACAAATTCACTTTTTGTCCATGCGGTTGGAGTAAAACTCACCTGTTCTTGGGGAACTGGCCATATCACTCAGATTCCTGTCATCCAGATGACAGGAGGAGAACGTACCTCTTCCTGTAGCTCTCCAAAAGATCGATTAGCAGACTGTGGTCTCAGCAGAAGGAGGAGTGAAACCCACCTTTTCATGGTGATCAGCCCAAAGTCACTCATCCAATGTCATCAGATTTGCGGACGTGAAGCTCGAAAGGCCTATTGAAGACATAAAAGTTAACAGCATTTAGTTGTCTGTCCATAGTCACAAATTCACTTTTTGTCCATGCGGTAGGAGTAAAACTCACCTGTTCTTGGGGAACTGGCCACATCACTCAGATTCCTGTCATCTTCTAGATTACAGAAAGAGAACTTACCTCTTCCTGTAGCTCTCCAAAAGATCGATTAGCAGACTTTGGTCTCAGTAGAAGGAGGAGTGAAACCCACTTTTTCCTGGTGATCAGCCCAAAGTCACTCATCCACTGTCATCAGATTTGTGGACGGGGAGCTCAAAAGGCCTATTAAAGAGATAAAAGTTAACAGCATTTAGTTATCTGTCCATAGTCGCAAATTCACTTTTTGTCCATGCGGTTGGAGTAAAATTCACCTGTTCTTGGGGAACTGGCCATATCACTCAGATTCCTGTCATCTTCTAGATTACAGGAAGAGAACTTACATCTTCCTGTAGCCCTCCAAAAGATCGATTAGCAGACTGTGGTGTCAGCAGAGGGAGGAATGAAACCTACCTTTTCCTGGTGATCCGCCCAATGTCCTTCATCCACTGTCATCGGATTTGCAGACGTGGAGCTCAAAATGCCTATTGAAGAGATGAAAGTTAACAGCATTTAGTTATCTGTCCATAATCACAAATTCACTTTTTGTCCAAGCGATAGGAGTAAAACTCACCTGTTCCTGGGGAACTGGCCATATCACTCCGATTCCTCTCATCTAGATTACAGAAGGAGAACTTACCTCTTCCTGTAGCTTTGCAATAGATCCATTAGCAGACTTTGGTCTCAGTAGAAGGAGGAGTGAAACCCACTTTTTCCTGGTGATCAGCCCAAAGTCACTCATCCACTGAATTCAGATTTCTGGACGGGGAGCTCAAAATGCCTATTAAAGAGATAAAAGTTAACAGCATTTAGTTATCTGTCCATAGTCACAAATTCACTTTTTGTCCATGCGATAGGAGTAAAACTCACCTGTTCCTGGCGAACTGGCCATATAACTCCGATTCCTCTCATCTAGATTACAGAAGGAGAACTTACCTCTTCCTGTAGCTTTGCAATAGATCCATTAGCAGACTGTAGTCTCAGCGGAAGGAGGAATGAAACCCACCTTTTCCTGGTGATCAGCCCAAAGTCACTCATCCACTGTCATCAGATTTTCAGAAGTGGAGCGCAAAAGACCTATTGAAGAGATAAAAGTTAACAGCATTTAGTTATCTGTCCATAGTCACAAATTCACTTTTTGTCCATTCGATAGGAGTAAAACTCACCTGTTCCTGGGGAACTGGATATATAACTCAGATTCTTGTCATCTAGATTACAGAAGGAGAACTTACCTCTTCCTGTAGCTCTGCAAAAGATCGATTAGCAGATGGTGGTCTCAGCCAAAGGAGGAGTGAAACCCACCGTTTCATGGTGATCAGCCCAAAGTCACTCATCCAATGTCATCAGATTTGCCGACGTGGAACTCAAAATGCCTATTAAAGAGATAAAAGTTAACAGCATTTAGTTATCTGTCCATAATCACAAATTCACTTTTGGTCCATGCAATAGGAGTAAAACTCACCTGTTCCTGGGGAACTGGCCATATCACTCAGATTCCTGTCATCTTCTAGATGACAGAAAGAGAACTTACCTCTTCCTGTGGCTCTGCAAAAGATCGATTAGCAGACGGTGGTCTCAGCAGAAGGAGGAATGAAACCCACCTTTTCATGGTGATCCGCCCAATGTCCTTCATCCACTTTCATCGGATTTGCAGACGTGGAGCTCAAAATGCCTATTGAAGAGATAAAAGTTAACAGCATTTAGTTATCTGTCCATAGTCACAAATTCCCCTTTTGTCCATGCGATAGGAGTAAAACTCACCTGTTCCTGGGGAACTGGACATATCACTCAGATTCCTGTCTCTAGATTGCAGAAAGAGAACTTACCTCTTCCTGTAGATCTGCAAAAGATCGATTAGCAGACTGTGGTCTCAGCGGAAGGAGGAATGAAACCCACCTTTTCCTGGTGATCCGCCCAAAGTCACTCCTCCACTGTCATCAGATTTGTGGACGTGGAGCTCAAAAGGCCTGTTGAAAAGATAAATTTTAACAGCATTTAGTTATCTGTCCATAGTCACAAATTCACTTTTTCTCCACGCGGTAGGAGTAAAACTCACCTGTTCCTGGGGAACTGGCCATATCACTCAGATTCTTGTCATCTAGATTAAAGAAGGAGAACTTACCTTTTTTTCTGTAGCTCTCCAAAAGATCCATTAGCAGACTGTGGTCTCAGCCAAAGGAGAAATGAAACCCACCTTTTCCTGGTGATCAGCCCAAAGTCACTCATCCAATGTCATCAGATTTTCAGAAGTGGAGCGCAAAAGACCTATTGAAGAGATAAAAGTTAACAGCATTTAGTTATCTGTCCATAATCACAAATTCCCTTTTTGTCCATGCGATAGGAGTAAAACTCACCTATTCCTGGGGAACTGGCCATATAACTCAGATTCTTGTCATCTAGATTAAAGAAGGAGAACTTACCTCTTCCTGTTGCTTTGCAAAAGATCCCTTAGCAGACTGTGGTCTCAGTGGAAGGAGGAGTTAAACCAACCTTTTCCTGGTGATCAGCCCAAAGTCACTCATCCACTGTCATCAGATTTGCCGACGTGGAACTCAAAATGCCTATTAAAGAGATAAAAGTTAACAGCATTTAGTTATCTGTCCATAATCACAAATTCACTTTTGGTCCATGCAATAGGAGTAAAACTCACCTGTTCCTGGGGAACTGGCCATATCACTCAGATTCCTGTCATCTTCTAGATGACAGAAAGAGAACTTACCTCTTCCTGTGGCTCTGCAAAAGATCGATTAGCAGACGGTGGTCTCAGCAGAAGGAGGAATGAAACCCACCTTTTCATGGTGATCCGCCCAATGTCCTTCATCCACTTTCATCGGATTTGCAGACGTGGAGCTCAAAATGCCTATTGAAGAGATAAAAGTTAACAGCATTTAGTTATCTGTCCATAGTCACAAATTCCCCTTTTGTCCATGCGATAGGAGTAAAACTCACCTGTTCCTGGGGAACTGGACATATCACTCAGATTCCTGTCTCTAGATTGCAGAAAGAGAACTTACCTCTTCCTGTAGATCTGCAAAAGATCGATTAGCAGACTGTGGTCTCAGCGGAAGGAGGAATGAAACCCACCTTTTCCTGGTGATCCGCCCAAAGTCACTCCTCCACTGTCATCAGATTTGTGGACGTGGAGCTCAAAAGGCCTGTTGAAAAGATAAATTTTAACAGCATTTAGTTATCTGTCCATAGTCACAAATTCACTTTTTCTCCACGCGGTAGGAGTAAAACTCACCTGTTCCTGGGGAACTGGCCATATCACTCAGATTCTTGTCATCTAGATTAAAGAAGGAGAACTTACCTTTTTTTCTGTAGCTCTCCAAAAGATCCATTAGCAGACTGTGGTCTCAGCCAAAGGAGAAATGAAACCCACCTTTTCCTGGTGATCAGCCCAAAGTCACTCATCCAATGTCATCAGATTTTCAGAAGTGGAGCGCAAAAGACCTATTGAAGAGATAAAAGTTAACAGCATTTAGTTATCTGTCCATAATCACAAATTCCCTTTTTGTCCATGCGATAGGAGTAAAACTCACCTATTCCTGGGGAACTGGCCATATAACTCAGATTCTTGTCATCTAGATTAAAGAAGGAGAACTTACCTCTTCCTGTTGCTTTGCAAAAGATCCATTAGCAGACTGTGGTCTCAGTGGAAGGAGGAGTTAAACCAACCTTTTCCTGGTGATCAGCCCAAAGTCACTCATCCACTGTCATCAGATTTGCAGACGTGGAGCTCAAACGGCCTCTTAAAGAGATAAAAGTTAAGAACATTTAGTTATCTGTCCATAGTCACAAATTCACTTTTTGTCCATGCGATAGGAGTAAAACTCACCTGTTCCTGGGGAACTGGCCATATAACTCAGATTCCTGTCTCTAGATTACAGACGGAGAACTTACCTCTTCCTGTAGCTCTACAAAAGATCGATTAGCAGACGGTGGTTCAGCCAAAGGAGCATTGAAACCCACATTTTCCTGGTGATCAGCCCAAAGTCACTCATCCAACGTCATCAGATTTGCGGACGTGAAGCTCAAAAGGCCTATTGAAGACATAAAAGTTAACAGCGTTTAGTTATCTGTCCATAGTCACAAATTCACTTTTTGTACATGCGATAGGAGTAAAACTCACCTGTTCCTGGGGAACTGGCCATATCATTCAGACTCCTGTCTCTAGATTACAGGAGGAGAACTTACCTCTTCCTGTAGCTCTCCAAAAGATCGATTAGCAGACTGTGGTCTCAGCAGAAGGAGGAGTGAAACCCACCTTTTCCTGGTGATCAGCCCAAAGTCACTCATCCACTGTCATCAGATTAGTGGACGGGGAGCTCAAAAGGCCTATTGAAGAGATAAAAGTTAACAGCATTTAGTTATACGTCCATAATCACAAATTCACTTTTTGTCCATGCGATAGGAGTAAAACTCACCTGTTCCTGGGGAACTGGCCATATCACTCCGATTCCTCTCATCTAGATGACAGAAAGAGAACTTACCTCTTCCTGTGGCTCTGCAAAAGATCGATTAGCAGACGGTGGTCTCAGCAGAAGGAGGAATGAAACCCACCTTTTCATGGTGATCCGCCCAATGTCCTTCATCCACTTTCATCGGATTTGCAGACGTGGAGCTCAAAATGCCTATTGAAGAGATAAAAGTTAACAGCATTTAGTTATCTGTCCATAGTCACAAATTCCCCTTTTGTCCATGCGATAGGAGTAAAACTCACCTGTTCCTGGGGAACTGGACATATCACTCAGATTCCTGTCTCTAGATTGCAGAAAGAGAACTTACCTCTTCCTGTAGATCTGCAAAAGATCGATTAGCAGACTGTGGTCTCAGCGGAAGGAGGAATGAAACCCACCTTTTCCTGGTGATCCGCCCAAAGTCACTCCTCCACTGTCATCAGATTTGTGGACGTGGAGCTCAAAAGGCCTGTTGAAAAGATAAATTTTAACAGCATTTAGTTATCTGTCCATAGTCACAAATTCACTTTTTCTCCACGCGGTAGGAGTAAAACTCACCTGTTCCTGGGGAACTGGCCATATCACTCAGATTCTTGTCATCTAGATTAAAGAAGGAGAACTTACCTTTTTTTCTGTAGCTCTCCAAAAGATCCATTAGCAGACTGTGGTCTCAGCCAAAGGAGAAATGAAACCCACCTTTTCCTGGTGATCAGCCCAAAGTCACTCATCCAATGTCATCAGATTTTCAGAAGTGGAGCGCAAAAGACCTATTGAAGAGATAAAAGTTAACAGCATTTAGTTATCTGTCCATAATCACAAATTCCCTTTTTGTCCATGCGATAGGAGTAAAACTCACCTATTCCTGGGGAACTGGCCATATAACTCAGATTCTTGTCATCTAGATTAAAGAAGGAGAACTTACCTCTTCCTGTTGCTTTGCAAAAGATCCATTAGCAGACTGTGGTCTCAGTGGAAGGAGGAGTTAAACCAACCTTTTCCTGGTGATCAGCCCAAAGTCACTCATCCACTGTCATCAGATTTGCAGACGTGGAGCTCAAACGGCCTCTTAAAGAGATAAAAGTTAAGAACATTTAGTTATCTGTCCATAGTCACAAATTCACTTTTTGTCCATGCGATAGGAGTAAAACTCACCTGTTCCTGGGGAACTGGCCATATAACTCAGATTCCTGTCTCTAGATTACAGACGGAGAACTTACCTCTTCCTGTAGCTCTACAAAAGATCGATTAGCAGACGGTGGTTCAGCCAAAGGAGCATTGAAACCCACATTTTCCTGGTGATCAGCCCAAAGTCACTCATCCAACGTCATCAGATTTGCGGACGTGAAGCTCAAAAGGCCTATTGAAGACATAAAAGTTAACAGCGTTTAGTTATCTGTCCATAGTCACAAATTCACTTTTTGTACATGCGATAGGAGTAAAACTCACCTGTTCCTGGGGAACTGGCCATATCATTCAGACTCCTGTCTCTAGATTACAGGAGGAGAACTTACCTCTTCCTGTAGCTCTCCAAAAGATCGATTAGCAGACTGTGGTCTCAGCAGAAGGAGGAGTGAAACCCACCTTTTCCTGGTGATCAGCCCAAAGTCACTCATCCACTGTCATCAGATTAGTGGACGGGGAGCTCAAAAGGCCTATTGAAGAGATAAAAGTTAACAGCATTTAGTTATACGTCCATAATCACAAATTCACTTTTTGTCCATGCGATAGGAGTAAAACTCACCTGTTCCTGGGGAACTGGCCATATCACTCCGATTCCTCTCATCTAGATTACAGAAGGAGAACTTACCTCTTCCTGTAGCTCTGCAAAGGATCGATTAGCAGACTGTGGTTTCAGCAGAAGGAGGAATGAAACCCACCTTTTCCTGGTGATCCGCCCAAAGTCACTCCTCCACTGTCATCAGATTTGCAGACGTGGAGCTCAAACGGCCTCTTAAAGAGATAAAAGTTAAGAACATTTAGTTATCTGTCCATAGTCACAAATTCACTTTTTGTCCATGCGATAGGAGTAAAACTCACCTGTTCCTGGGGAACTGGCCATATCACTCAGATTCCTGTCTCTAGATTACAGACGGAGAACTTACCTCTTCCTGTAGCTCTACAAAAGATCGATTAGCAGACGGTGGTTCAGCCAAAGGAGCATTGAAACCCACATTTTCCTGGTGATCAGCCCAAAGTCACTCATCCAACGTCATCAGATTTGCGGACGTGAAGCTCAAAAGGCCTATTGAAGACATAAAAGTTAACAGCGTTTAGTTATCTGTCCATAGTCACAAATTCACTTTTTGTACATGCGATAGGAGTAAAACTCACCTGTTCCTGGGGAACTGGCCATATCATTCAGACTCCTGTCTCTAGATTACAGGAGGAGAACTTACCTCTTCCTGTAGCTCTCCAAAAGATCGATTAGCAGACTGTGGTCTCAGCAGAAGGAGGAGTGAAACCCACCTTTTCCTGGTGATCAGCCCAAAGTCACTCATCCACTGTCATCAGATTAGTGGACGGGGAGCTCAAAAGGCCTATTGAAGAGATAAAAGTTAACAGCATTTAGTTATACGTCCATAATCACAAATTCACTTTTTGTCCATGCGATAGGAGTAAAACTCACCTGTTCCTGGGGAACTGGCCATATCACTCCGATTCCTCTCATCTAGATTACAGAAGGAGAACTTACCTCTTCCTGTAGCTCTGCAAAGGATCGATTAGCAGACTGTGGTTTCAGCAGAAGGAGGAATGAAACCCACCTTTTCCTGGTGATCCGCCCAAAGTCACTCCTCCACTGTCATCAGATTTGCAGACGTGGAGCTCAAACGGCCTCTTAAAGAGATAAAAGTTAAGAACATTTAGTTATCTGTCCATAGTCACAAATTCACTTTTTGTCCATGCGATAGGAGTAAAACTCACCTGTTCCTGGGGAACTGGCCATATCACTCAGATTCCTGTCTCTAGATTACAGACGGAGAACTTACCTCTTCCTGTAGCTCTACAAAAGATCGATTAGCAGACGGTGGTTCAGCCAAAGGAGCATTGAAACCCACATTTTCCTGGTGATCAGCCCAAAGTCACTCATCCAACGTCATCAGATTTGCGGACGTGAAGCTCAAAAGGCCTATTGAAGACATAAAAGTTAACAGCGTTTAGTTATCTGTCCATAGTCACAAATTCACTTTTTGTACATGCGATAGGAGTAAAACTCACCTGTTCCTGGGGAACTGGCCATATCATTCAGACTCCTGTCTCTAGATTACAAGAGGAGAACTTACCTCTTCCTGTAGCTCTCCAAAAGATCGATTAGCAGACTGTGGTCTCAGCAGAAGGAGGAGTGAAACCCACCTTTTCCTGGTGATCAGCCCAAAGTCACTCATCCACTGTCATCAGATTAGTGGACGGGGAGCTCAAAAGGCCTATTGAAGAGATAAAAGTTAACAGCATTTAGTTATACGTCCATAATCACAAATTCACTTTTTGTCCATGCGATAGGAGTAAAACTCACCTGTTCCTGGGGAACTGGCCATATCACTCCGATTCCTCTCATCTAGATTACAGAAGGAGAACTTACCTCTTCCTGTAGCTCTGCAAAGGATCGATTAGCAGACTGTGGTTTCAGCAGAAGGAGGAATGAAACCCACCTTTTCCTGGTGATCCGCCCAAAGTCACTCCTCCACTGTCATCAGATTTGTGGACGTGGAGCTTAAAAGGCTTATTGAAGACATAAAAGTTAACAGCATTTAGTTTTCTGTCCATAGTCACAAATTCACTTTTTGTCCATGCGATAGGAGTAAAACTCACCTGTTCCTGGGGAACTGGCCATATCACTCAGATTCCTGTCATCTAGATTACAGAAGGAGAACTTGCCTCTTCCTGTAGCTCTGCAAAAGATCCATTAGCAGACTGTGGTCTCAGCGGAAGGAGGAATGAAACCCACCTTTTCCTGGTGATCAGCCCAAAGTCACTCCTCCACTGTCATCAGATTTGTGGACGTGGAGCTCAAAAGGCCTGTTGAAAAGATAAATTTTAACAGCATTTAGTTATCTGTCCATAGTCACAAATTCACTTTTTCTCCACGCGGTAGGAGTAAAACTCACCTGTTCCTGGGGAACTGGCCATATCACTCAGATTCTTGTCATCTAGATTAAAGAAGGAGAACTTACCTTTTTTTCTGTAGCTCTCCAAAAGATCTATTAGCAGACTGTGGTCTCAGCCAAAGGAGGAATGAAACCCACATTTTCCTGGTGATCAGCCCAAAGTCACTCATCCAATGTCATCAGATTTGCAGAAGTGGAGCGCAAAAGACCTATTGAAGAGATAAAAGTTAACAGCATTTAGTTATCTGTCCATAATCACAAATTCCCTTTTTGTCCATGCGATAGGAGTAAAACTCACCTGTTCCTGGGGAACTGGCCATATAACTCAGATTCTTGTCATCTAGATTAAAGAAGGAGAACTTACCTCTTCCTGTTGCTTTGCAAAAGATCCATTAGCAGACTGTGGTCTCAGTGGAAGGAGGAGTTAAACCAACCTTTTCCTGGTGATCAGCCCAAAGTCACTCATCCACTGTCATCAGATTTGCAGACGTGGAGCTCAAACGGCCTATTAAAGAGATAAAAGTTAAGAACATTTAGTTATCTGTCCATAGTCACAAATTCACTTTTTGTCCATGCGATAGGAGTAAAACTCACCTGTTCCTGGGGAACTGGCCATATCACTCAGATTCCTGTCATCTAGATTACAGAAGGAGAACTTACCTCTTCCTGTAGCTCGCCAAAAGATCGATTAGCAGGTGGTCTCAGCAGAAGGAGGAGTGATACCTACCTTTTCCTGGTGATCAGCCCAATGTTCTTCATCCACTGTTATCGGATTTGCAGACTAGGAGCTCAAAATGCCTATTGAAGAGATAAAAGTTAACAGCATTTAGTTATCTGTCCATAATCAGAAATTCACTTTTTGTCCATGCGATAGGAGTAAAACTCACCTGCTCCTGGGGAACTGGCCATATCCCTCAGATTCCTGTCATCTAGATTACAGAAGGAGAACTTACCTCTTCCTGTAGCTCTGCAAAAGATCGATTAGCAGACTGTGGTCTCAGCAGAAGGAGGAATGAAACCCACCTTTTCCTGGTGATCAGGCCAATGTCCTTCATCCACTGTCATCGGATTTGCAGACATGGAGCTCAAAATGCCTATTGACGAGGTAAATGTTAACAGCATTTAGTTATCTGTCCATAGTCACAAATTCAGTTTTTGTCCATGCGGTAGGAGTAAAACTCACCTGTTCTTGGGGAACTGGCCATATCACTCAGATTCCTGTCATCTTCTAGATGACAGAAAGAGAACTTACCTCTTCCTGTGGCTCTGCAAAAGATCGATTAGCAGACGGTGGTCTCAGCAGAAGGAGGAATGAATCCCACCTTTTCCTGGTGATCCGCCCAATGTCCTTCATCCACTTTCATCGGATTTGCAGACGTGGAGCTCAAAATGCCTATTGAAGAGATAAAAGTTAACAGCATTTAGTTATCTGTCCATAGTCACAAATTCCTTTTTTGTCCATGCGATAGGAGTAAAACTCACCTGTTCCTGGGGAACTGGCCATATAACTCAGATTCTTGTCATCTAGATTAAAGAAGGAGAACTTACCTCTTCCTGTAGCTTTGCAAAAGATCCATTAGCAGACTGTGGTCTCAGTGTAATGAGGAAAGAAACCAACCTTTTCCTGATGATCAGCCCAAAGTCACTCATCCACTGTCATCAGATTTGCAGACGTGGAGCCCAAAAGGCCTATTGAAAAGATAAAAGTTAACAGCATTTAGTTATCTGTCCATAGTCACAAATTCACCTTTTCTCCCTGCGGTAGGAGTAAAACTCACCTGTTCCTGGGGAACTGTCCATATCACTCAGATTCTTGTCATCCAGATGACAGGAGGAGAACCTACGTCTTCGTGTAGCTTTGCAGAAGATCGATTCGCAGACTGTTGTCTTAGCCAAAGGAGGAGTGAAACTCACCTTTTCATGTTGATCATCGCTAAGTCACACTTTCACTGTCATGGGATTTTCGGAAGTTGAAGTCTATATGCCTATTGCGGAAATAAAAGTTAACAGCATTTAGTTATCTGTCCATAGTCACTAATTCAATTTTTGATCATGCTATAGTAGTAGAACTCACCTGTTCTCACCCCCAATGTTACGTGATGTACCAACAAACCAATTGGACTGAACTACTGCCTTTTGCGGAAGTAGCATGCAACAACTCCGTACACAGCAGTCCGGGATTAATCCCTTCCAGGTCACCAGTGGACAAGATTTCGTTCCCATGCTGGAACTACCTATAGAACCTCCCTTGTCCATCACATTGGCGGAGTGGATGGAGAAACTGAAGAGAGGATGGGGGGACACCAAGAAGGTGCTGACAGAGGCAGCAAAGGCCTACAAGAATCAAGCAGACAAACACCGATCTCCTCAACCCCCTTTTAAAGTGGGAGATAAAGTTTTTCTATCAACCAAATACATTCGGCTAAGGCTGCCTAGCAAAAAGCTAGGTCCAAAATTTTCAGGCCCTTTCCCCATTGTGAAAGTAATCGACCCAGTCATGGTGCAGCTTGCATTGCCTAGAATTTTAGTGAGGATACACCCTGTATTTCACTGCAGCTTGCTAAAGCCAGTGATTGGGTCCAACATTAGGCCACATACACAATCACTCTCTTCCCCAGTAGTATGCAGGGGGAAACTCACTATGAAGTGAAAAAAATTTAGATTCCCATATTTTCCAAGGCAAACTACAGTACCTGATTCATTGGAAGGGGTACACCTGTGAGAAGCAATCTGGGTTAAGAGCCAGGATGTCAAGGCTGATAGATTAATTAAGCAGTTTCATGAAACTTACCCAACCAAACCGAAGTATCCTCCTGGGGTGTGTGTGTGAGAGAGAGACGATTTAACTGATACAAACCCCAATAAGTTTATTCTGTTTTTCCAGGAGATGGTTCTTTGCGAAGGGGGGGCTGCCATACAAATATTTTCAATAATTAAAGTGTTTGTCCCATGGCAAGTTGTCCCATTCCATCCCTATTGAGCACAAGTGTGTTGCTTGCAATCATTTGGTTTCCTCAAATAGGCAGTTTAATAAGGATTTACTCAGCAACGAGAATCCAATGTATGAGAAATTAAATCCACCTAGGCTAAGGTTCATCTTACATCTCCACACCCACAAGTTCATCACGATAGCCAGTCCCTCTGCAGATCTCCCTGACTATTTTGGATACCTGACTGTAAGTGGAACGACCCCTAAACAAAGCCCCCAGACCCACGGATGGGCCTGCCACCACCTTTATTCCTTTTTCCCCTAATTGTTTATTCATCTTTAATTCTCCTCTTTCATTTAGTAGTTCATAATATGCAACCATCTTATTAAGATCTATTGTATTGGGGTGCATCATGGCTTCTATGCTAGAGAACCATCCAGGAATTTGGGGATAGTAACACTTCTTAATTTTAGCCCAGGTCTCATAAATTGAACTTCTAATTATATGTTTTCTAAAATATTTATGAATTTTATCTTTGTCATCCCAAAGAAAAGTGTGCCACCCTAACAATAATCATGTCCTCTAATAGAAGTAGTCTTTTATTTTTTAAATTTAATCCAATCTCTTAATTAATTTATTATTGATGCATAGTAGTATAGGTCAAAGTCCCAATCCGCACCCTTGATTTCTGTTATCTTGAAGGTGTTGTAATCTAATTCTGGGTTTTTTCCCTGCCCATATAAATTTTGTTACCATCTTATTCAATTTTTGAAAAAAGTTTTTTTTCAAAGGTGATTGTGATCATTTGAAATAAATATAGCATTTGTGGTAAAAATGACATTTTTATCGCCAACATTCTTCTAATTAGAGAAATGGGAAATTTATTCCATTTGTCTATTTTCAATTTTTTTTTAGTAATTCTGTATAATTATCATCTTTAATTGTTATGGATTTTGCAGATAAATTTATACCTAAATACTTGACCTTTTTTTCTATTTGTATTCCTAATTTATTTACAAAATTTTGATTTTCTTTTTTTGTTAATATTTTTGTCTTTTGTTTGTTTATTTTTAGACCTGTTTGATCCTGTGGGACAGCTTCAATCCTCTTCAATTTAGCACCATTAGAAAGAGCAGGTTCTCTTCTTTAAGAATATATTGTTTTAATTTTGGAGTATCTTCACATAAGGGTCCAAAAAGTGGGTTTTTGTCAGCATTGTTGTATGATAGAGGAAACGGGCCCATTAATGTTTCTAATGGCTGTATAAGTCAATTAGTGCTTTAAACATGCGTTGGTCCATGGTGGCTATGCCACTACCATTTCGTTTTAGGAAATGGCAACCTCATCGCCAAGAGGTCACGCCCGATAGCCAGGCATGTCCAGCCACGGGTGGGGTACTTGACACAGGTTCCCAAGCCTGAAGGTGGGCATCTTACATAAGGTTCCCAAGCCTTAGTAAAACATCAGTGCTGCAGAATTTTTCACTGATAATTTTAGTTTGGTTTTTTTGGTCATTTGATAAACTGTCATCCAAGTGCTGTAGTTGCTGGTACTATAAGAACTGCTAAAATATGCTGTTCAAGAATCCAAAAGGAATCTTTTCTGCTAGGCCAATGAAATGATTGTTCAGGCCCACATGGATGCATAAAGTTGAGCAAGGCATCATTTAAGGTCATTGCAAACTAGCCTGAGCTGCTAGTTGTTTTGTTGTGCCACCTATGGCATCACATGGAGATCTGTCATGGCTTTTGCCAAAGAAATTCCACTGTGATCTTATTGCAGCAGAGGCGGAGTAACGACATGGACCCAAAGAGCTGGATTTAAAATGGGTCATTTTAATTAATTAAATTTGCATAATTTATTCAATAAATTAGCATAAACTAACTATAACCCTAAACAAGGACCCGCAGGGTCAAACAATTGCTTCCGGGGCGGAAAATGACGTCAGAAAAACTTCCGGGGCAACTTATGGGCGTAGCTCCATGCTGATCCAGGTGAGGGGCCACGCCCTCACCTGACTCACTGCCATGCACCTGCATGTGAGAGGTCCCGCCGTCTAACCCCTATAAGGGGAAGTAAATGGGCGGGACCCAAAGACAGGTTCCCCCCAATTGCTCAGGTCGTTTCCACCATGAGCCTTTGGAGAGAACCTGTCAATCATCCCCAAAGATGCCCAACGGAGAACACGCAATTGCTAACCACCACCCAGTTTTCCGCCCCTAACCTGCCTACCCAAATGATCAGAGGTAAGCCAATTAGCCTAAACAGGGGGGCGAAGCACCCCCTAACCTCCTCTCTGTCGCCGCAGTGTGGAATAGGCAAAAAAACGGTCGCAGAAAATACTGAGACCGCCAAAAATTCCTATTCGGCCCCCCTAGGGGCGACCCCATTGGCACACTGAAAGATAGGGAGGGTGGGTGGGTGTTCGCTTCTTTGTCATCCAGGGCTAAAAGGAGGCCCTGAAGTCTGTCCAGCCCTTTTATAGGGCCGACAGGCTCCGCCCCTGGATGACATCATCGGGAAGGCCAAAGCCTCCCGAAGCTAGCCGAGATCTCGCGAAATCTCATGAGTTCTCAGCCTTTCCAAGATGGCGGCTACGCCGAGGGCCGTGTCTCCCTGGCCTTGCGGCAAAACGGGCTGCAGGTGAAGGCACCGGCCAGGTATTCCAAAACCTTTTGGATGATAGCACAAGTTGGCAAAGTTTTTGAAATTCTTGTATTGTGCAGCGGAGCCATCACTAAAGTATGTTACATAATTTATTTCACCAATTATGCTTTTCAGGAACATGACCAATTTTTCCAAGAATGCATGTACAGCAATTCTGCAAGCTGTCACTTATTATGCAAACACTTTTGCACTGAATTTCACCTGAAGCATCCCAGCAGTAAACAACGAATGGATGTAGTGTAGCACAACTGTTGTCCAAGTGGAAACCTTGCCCAGTATCTTGGACAATAAATGAGTAGTTTTCAGCAATGTTCACCAGAACAACAATTTCATAAGAGTTTAGGTTTTCTTTTACATTTTAAAGTATTTTGTCTGATGCTTGGAAATGTAGTGGTGAATTGTCAAGTCAGAAATTTTCAATGCAAGCACTGATACAAAGTCATCAACAGACACAATTAGGGTCTCCATTATGGTGTGATCTGTATGAACCCACTGCTCAATTTGTTCATCTGGGTCAGCATCACTGTAAACGTCCCTCAGGTAATTTCCAAGCACATCTTTACCTGGACATATTTCACACCTGTGAAGTATGCATTCTTTGCTTTCCAAATTTCTCACAGCTTTAGCCATCAGTGCTTTGTAATCTTCTTTCAGCAGATGGCTTCCAGCAAGCATAAGCTTCACATTTTGAGGAATGACACAAACACACACTGAATGCATACCTGGTGAGCCAACAGTAACAAACCATTTTGGCCTTAATTAAAAAAAACATTGCTGTTTTTTAATATTTTTGAACACAATCTTATAACATCTTGTGTTCTTTATTTTTTAAAAAATGCTGCTTATTGAAAAAGAATAACTTTTACTGCACTTGTATCAAGGATGCAATGGAGAAACACAGGCTTCACACAAACAGTTGAGGTGATCAGCCCAATGTCCCTCATCCACTGTCATCGGATTTGTAGACGTGGATCTCAAAAGACCTATTGAAGAGATAAAAGTTAACAGCATTTAGTTATCTGTCCATGGTCACAAATTCACTTTTTGTCCATGCGGTAGGAGTAAAACTCACCTGTTCCTGGAGAACTGGCCATATCACTCAGATTCCTGTCATCCAAATGACAGGAGGAGAACTTACCTCTTCCTGTAGCTCTACAGAAGATGGATTAGCAGACGGTGTTCTCAGCCGAAGGAGGAGTGAAACCCAACTTTTCCTGGTGATAAGCCCAATGTTCCTCATCCACTGTCATCGGATTTGCAGACGTGGAGCTCAAAATGCCTATTGAAGAGATAAAAGTTAACAGCATTTAGTTATCTGTCCATAGTGCCAAATTCACTTTTTGTCCATGCGGTAGGAGTAAAACTCACCTGTTCCCGGGGAACTGGCCATATCACTCAGATTCCTGTCATCTAGATTACAGAAGGAGAACTTACCTCTTCCTGTAGCTCTGCAAAAGATCGATTAGCAGACGGTGGTCTCAGCCAAAGGAGGATTGAAACCCACCTTTTCCTGGTGATCAGCCCAAAGTCATTTAACCAAGGTCATTAGATTTGTGGACGTGGAGCTCAAAATGCCTATTGAAGAGATAAAAGTTAACAGCATTTAGTTATCTGTCCATAGTCACAAATTCACTTTTTGTCCATGCGATAGGAGTAAAACTGAAGTGTTTCAGGGGTACTGGCCCTATCACTCAGATTCCTGTCATCTAGATTACAGAAGGAGAACTTACCTCTTCCTGCAGCTTTGCAAAATATCGATTAGCAGACTGTGCTCTCAGCGGAAGGAGGAATGAAACACACCTTTTCCTGGTGAACAACCCCAAGTCCTTCATCTACTGTCATCGGATTTGCGGATGTGGAGCTCAAAAGGTCTATTGAAGAAATAAAAGTTAACAGCATTTAGTTATCTGTCCATAGTCACAAATTCACTTTTTGTCCATGCGGTAGGAATAAAACTCACCTATTCCTGGGGAACTGCCCATATCACTCAGATTCCTGTCATCTTCTAGATTACAGAAAGAGAACTTACCTCTTCCTGTAGCTCTGCAAAAGATCGATTAGCAGACTGTGGTCTCAGCAGAGGGAGGAATGAAACCTACCTTTTCCTGGTGATCCGCCCAATGTCCTTCATCCACTGTCATCGGATTTGCAGACGTGGAGCTCAAAATGCCTATTGAAGAGATAAAAGTTAACAGCATTTAGTTATCTGTCCATAGTCACAAATTCACTTTTTGTCCATGCGATAGGAGTAAAACTCACCTGTTCCTGGGGAACTGGCCATATAACTCAGATTCTTGTCATCTAGATTAAAGAAGAACTTACCTCTTCCTGTAGCTCTGCAAACGATCGATTAGCAGACTGGGGTCTCAGCAGAGGGAGGAATGAAACCTACCTTTTCCTGGTGATCCGCCCAATGTCCTTCATCCACTGTCATCGGATTTGCAGACGTGGAGCTCAAAATGCCTATTGAAGAGATAAAAGTTAACAGCATTTAGTTATCTGTCCATAGTCACAAATTCACTTTTTGTCCATGCGATAGGAGTAAAACTCACCTGTTCCTGGCGAACTGGCCATATAACTCCGATTCCTCTCATCTAGATTACAGAAGGAGAACTTACCTCTTCCTCTAGCTTTGCAATAGATCCATTAGCAGACTGTAGTCTCAGCGGAAGGAGGAATGAAACCCACCTTTTCCTGGTGATCAGCCCAAAGTCACTCATCCACTGTCATCAGATTTTCAGAAGTGGAGCGCAAAAGACCTATTGAAGAGATAAAAGTTAACAGCATTTAGTTATCTGTCCATAGTCACAAATTCACTTTTTGTCCATTCGATAGGAGTAAAACTCACCTGTTCCTGGGGAACTGGATATATAACTCAGATTCTTGTCATCTAGATTACAGAAGGAGAACTTACCTCTTCCTGTAGCTCTGCAAAAGATCGATTAGCAGATGGTGGTCTCAGCCAAAGGAGGAGTGAAACCCACCGTTTCATGGTGATCAGCCCAAAGTCACTCATCCAATGTCATCAGATTTGCCGACGTGGAACTCAAAATGCCTATTAAAGAGATAAAAGTTAACAGCATTTAGTTATCTGTCCATAATCACAAATTCACTTTTGGTCCATGCAATAGGAGTAAAACTCACCTGTTCCTGGGGAACTGGCCATATCACTCAGATTCCTGTCATCTTCTAGATGACAGAAAGAGAACTTACCTCTTCCTGTGGCTCTGCAAAAGATCGATTAGCAGACGGTGGTCTCAGCAGAAGGAGGAATGAAACCCACCTTTTCATGGTGATCCGCCCAATGTCCTTCATCCACTTTCATCGGATTTGCAGACGTGGAGCTCAAAATGCCTATTGAAGAGATAAAAGTTAACAGCATTTAGTTATCTGTCCATAGTCACAAATTCCCCTTTTGTCCATGCGATAGGAGTAAAACTCACCTGTTCCTGGGGAACTGGACATATCACTCAGATTCCTGTCTCTAGATTGCAGAAAGAGAACTTACCTCTTCCTGTAGATCTGCAAAAGATCGATTAGCAGACTGTGGTCTCAGCGGAAGGAGGAATGAAACCCACCTTTTCCTGGTGATCCGCCCAAAGTCACTCCTCCACTGTCATCAGATTTGTGGACGTGGAGCTCAAAAGGCCTGTTGAAAAGATAAATTTTAACAGCATTTAGTTATCTGTCCATAGTCACAAATTCACTTTTTCTCCACGCGGTAGGAGTAAAACTCACCTGTTCCTGGGGAACTGGCCATATCACTCAGATTCTTGTCATCTAGATTAAAGAAGGAGAACTTACCTTTTTTTCTGTAGCTCTCCAAAAGATCCATTAGCAGACTGTGGTCTCAGCCAAAGGAAAAAAGAAACCCACCTTTTCCTGGTGATCAGCCCAAAGTCACTCATCCAATGTCATCAGATTTTCAGAAGTGGAGCGCAAAAGACCTATTGAAGAGATAAAAGTTAACAGCATTTAGTTATCTGTCCATAATCACAAATTTTTGAACACAATCTTATAACATCTTGTGTTCTTTATTTTTTAAAAAATGCTGCTTATTGAAAAAGAATAACTTTTACTGCACTTGTATCAAGGATGCAATGGAGAAACACAGGCTTCACACAAACAGTTGAGGTGATCAGCCCAATGTCCCTCATCCACTGTCATCGGATTTGTAGATGTGGATCTCAAAAGACCTATTGAAGAGATAAAAGTTAACAGCATTTAGTTATCTGTCCATGGTCACAAATTCACTTTTTGTCCATGCGGTAGGAGTAAAACTCACCTGTTCCTGGAGAACTGGCCATATCACTCAGATTCCTGTCATCCAAATGACAGGAGGAGAACTTACCTCTTCCTGTAGCTCTACAGAAGATGGATTAGCAGACGGTGTTCTCAGCCGAAGGAGGAGTGAAACCCAACTTTTCCTGGTGATAAGCCCAATGTTCCTCATCCACTGTCATCGGATTTGCAGACGTGGAGCTCAAAATGCCTATTGAAGAGATAAAAGTTAACAGCATTTAGTTATCTGTCCATAGTCCCAAATTCACTTTTTGTCCATGCGGTAGGAGTAAAACTCACCTGTTCCCGGGGAACTGGCCATATCACTCAGATTCCTGTCTCTAGATTGCAGAAAGAGAACTTACCTCTTCCTGTAGATCTGCAAAAGATCGATTAGCAGACTGTGGTCTCAGCGGAAGGAGGAATGAAACCCACCTTTTCCTGGTGATCCGCCCAAAGTCACTCCTCCACTGTCATCAGATTTGTGGACGTGGAGCTCAAAAGGCCTGTTGAAGAGATAAAAGTTAACAGCATTTAGTTATCTGTCCATAGTCACAAATTCACTTTTTGTCCATGCGATAGGAGTAAAACTCAAGTGTTTCAGGGGTACTGGCCATATCACTCAGATTCCTGTCATCTAGATTACAGAAGGAGAACTTACCTCTTCCTGCAGCTTTGCAAAATATCGATTAGCAGACTGTGCTCTTACCTTCCACTGTCATCGGATTTGCAGACGTGGAGTAAAACTCACCTGTTCCTGGCGAACTGGCCATATAACTCCGATTCCTCTCATCTAGATTACAGAAGGAGAACTTACCTCTTCCTGTAGCTTTGCAATAGATCCATTAGCAGACTGTAGTCTCAGCGGAAGGAGGAATGAAACCCACCTTTTCCTGGTGATCAGCCCAAAGTCACTCATCCACTGTCATCAGATTTTCAGAAGTGGAGCACAAAAGACCTATTGAAGAGATAAAAGTTAACAGCATTTAGTTATCTGTCCATAGTCACAAATTCACTTTTTGTCCATGCGGTAGGAATAAAACTCACCTATTCCTGGGGAACTGCCCATATCACTCAGATTCCTGTCATCTTCTAGATTACAGAAAGAGAACTTACCTCTTCCTGTAGCTCTGCAAAAGATCGATTAGCAGACTGTGCTCTCAGCAGAGGGAGGAATGAAACCTACCTTTTCCTGGTGATCCGCCCAATGTCCTTCATCCACTGTCATCGGATTTGCAGACGTGGAGCTCAAAATGCCTATTGAAGAGATAAAAGTTAACAGCATTTAGTTATCTGTCCATAGTCACAAATTCACTTTTTGTCCATGCGATAGGAGTAAAACTCACCTGTTCCTGGGGAACTGGCCATATAACTCAGATTCTTGTCATCTAGATTAAAGAAGGAGAACTTACCTCTTCCTGTAGCTCTGCAAACGATCGATTAGCAGACTGGGGTCTCAGCAGAGGGAGGAATGAAACCTACCTTTTCCTGGTGATCCGCCCAATGTCCTTCATCCACTGTCATCGGATTTGCAGACGTGGAGCTCAAAATGCCTATTGAAGAGATAAAAGTTAACAGCATTTAGTTATCTGTCCATAGTCACAAATTCACTTTTTGTCCATGCGATAGGAGTAAAACTCACCTGTTCCTGGCGAACTGGCCATATAACTCAGATTCTTGTCATCTAGATTAAAGAAGGAGAACTTACCTCTTCCTGTAGCTCTGCAAACGATCGATTAGCAGACTGGGGTCTCAGCAGAGGGAGGAATGAAACCTACCTTTTCCTGGTGATCCGCCCAATCTTCTTCATCCATTCTCATCGGATTTGCAGACGTGGTGCTCAAAATGCCTATTGAAGAGATAAAAGTTAACAGCATTTAGTTATCTGTCCATAGTCACAAATTCACTTTTTGTCCATGTAATAGGAGTAAAACTCACCTGTTCCTGGGTGAGTGGCCATATCACTCAGATTCCTATCTTCCAGATGACAGGAGGAGAACTTACCTCTTCCTGTAGCTCTACAGAAGATGGATTAGCAGACGGTGTTCTCAGCCGAAGGAGGAGTGAAACCCACCTTTTCCTGGTGATCAGCCCAATGTTCCTCATTCACTGTCATCGGATTTGCAGACATGGAGCTCTAAATGCCTATTGAAAAGTTCCTGGGGAACTGGCCATATCACTCAGATTGCTGTCATCTAGATTAAAGAAGGAGAACTTACCTCTTCCTGTAACTCCGCAAATGATCGATTAGCAGACTTTTGTCTCAGCAGCAGGAGGAATGAAACCCACCTTTTCCTGGTGATCAGCCCAATGTCCTTCATCCACTGTCATCGGATTTGCAGACTAGGAGCTCAAAATGCCTATTGAAGAGATAAAAGTTAACAGCATTTAGTTATCTGTCCATAGTCACAAATTAACTTTTTGTCCATGCGATAGGAGTAAAACTCACCTGTTCCTGGGGAACTGGCCATATCACTCAGATTCTTGTCATCTAGATTAAAGAAGGAGCACTTACCTCTTCCTGTAGCTCTCCAAAAATTCCATTAGCAGACTGTGGTCTCAGCCAATGGAGGAATGAAACCCACCTTTTCCTGGTGATCCGCCCAATGTCCTTCATCCACTGTCATCGGATTTGCAGACGTGGAGCTCAAAATGCCTATTGAAGAGATAAAAGTTAACAGCATTTAGTTATCTGTCCATAGTCACAAATTCACTTTTTGTCCATGCGATAGGAGTAAAACTCACCTGTTCCTGGGGAACTGGCCATATAACTCAGATTCTTGTCATCTAGATTAAAGAAGGAGAACTTACCTCTTCCTGTAGCTCTGCAAACGATCGATTAGCAGACTGGGGTCTCAGCAGAGGGAGGAATGAAACCTACCTTTTTCCTGGTGATCCGCCCAATCTTCTTCATCCACTGTCATCGGATTTGCAGACGTGGTGCTCAAAATGCCTATTGAAGAGATAAAAGTTAACAGCATTTAGTTATCTGTCCATAGTCACAAATTCACTTTTTGTCCATGTAATAGGAGTAAAACTCACCTGTTCCTGGGTGAGTGGCCATATCACTCAGATTCCTATCTTCCAGATGACAGGAGGAGAACTTACCTCTTCCTGTAGCTCTACAGAAGATGGATTAGCAGACGGTGTTCTCAGCCGAAGGAGGAGTGAAACCCACCTTTTCCTGGTGATCAGCCCAATGTTCCTCATTCACTGTCATCGGATTTGCAGACATGGAGCTCTAAATGCCTATTGAAAAGTTCCTGGGGAACTGGCCATATCACTCAGATTGCTGTCATCTAGATTAAAGAAGGAGAACTTACCTCTTCCTGTAACTCCGCAAATGATCAATTAGCAGACTTTTGTCTCAGCAGCAGGAGGAATGAAACCCACCTTTTCCTGGTGATCAGCCCAATGTCCTTCATCCACTGTCATCGGATTTGCAGACTAGGAGCTCAAAATGCCTATTGAAGAGATAAAAGTTAACAGCATTTAGTTATCTGTCCATAGTCACAAATTAACTTTTTGTCCATGCGATAGGAGTAAAACTCACCTGTTCCTGGGGAACTGGCCATATCACTCAGATTCTTGTCATCTAGATTAAAGAAGGAGCACTTACCTCTTCCTGTAGCTCTCCAAAAAATCCACTAGCAGACTGTGGTCTCAGCCAATGGAGGAATGAAACCCACCTTTTCCTGGTGATCCGCCCAATGTCCTTCATCCACTGTCATCAGATTTGCAGACTAGGAGCTCAAAATGCCTATTGAAGAGATAAATGTTAACAGCATTTAGTTATCTGTCCATAGCCACAAATTCACTTTTTATCCATGCGGTAGTAGTAAAACTCACCTGTTCCTGGGTGACTGGCCATATCACTCAGATTCCTATCTTCCAGATGACAGGAGGAGAACTTACCTCTTCCTGTAGCTCTACAGAAGATGGATTAGCAGACGGTGTTCTCAGCCGAAGAAGGAGTGAAACCCATCTTTTCCTGGTGATCAGCCCAATGTTCCTCATTCACTGTCATCGGATTTGCAGACGTGGAGCTCTAAATGCCTATTGAAAAGTTCCTGGGGAACTGGCCATATCACTCAGATTGCTGTCATCTAGATTAAAGAAGGAGAACTTACCTCTTCCTGTAACTCCGCAAATGATCGATTAACAGACTGTGGTCTCAGCAGAGGGAGGAATGAAACCTACCTTTTCCTGGGGAACTGGCCATATAACTCAGATTCTTGTCATCTAGATTAAAGAAGGAGAACTTACCTCTTCCTGTAGCTCTCCAAAAGATCGATTAGCAGATGGTGGTCTCAGCAGAAGGAGGAGTGAAACCCACCTTTTGCTGGTGATCAGCCTAAAGTCACTCATCCACTGTCATCAGATTTGCGGAAGTGGAGCTCAAAAGGCCTATTAAAGAGATAAAAGTTAACAGCATTTAGTTATCTGTCCATAGTCACAAATTCACTTTTTGTCCATGCTGAAGGAGGAATTTATTTATTTATTATTTAGATTTGTATGCCGTCCCTCTCCGCAGACTTTGGTCTCAGCCAAGGGAAGGGTGAAACTCACCTTTTCATGTTGATCATCCCAAAGTCACACTGTCATTGTCCTGGGAATTGCGTAAGTAGACATCTATATGCCTATTGCGGAAATAAAAGTTAACAGCCCTTAGTTATCTGTCCATAGTCACTAATTCACTTTTTGTCCATGCGGTAGGAGTAAAACTCACCTGTTCCTGGGGAACTGGCCATATCATTCAGATTCCTGTCATCCAGATGACAGGAGGAGAACTTACCTCTTCCTGTAGCTCTCCAAAAGATCGATTAGCAGACTGTGGTCTCAGCAGAAGGAGGAGTGAAACCTACCTTTTCCTGATGATCATCCCAATGTCCTTCATCCACTGTCATTAGATTTGTGGACGGGGAGCTCAAAAGGCCTATTAAGATGACTTTTATCCAGATTGCAGGAAGAGAACTTACCTCTTTATGTCGCTCTACAGAAAATCGATCAGTGGCCTGTTTTCTCTCCTGAAGGACTAAAACTCATCTTTTCCTGGTGGTCAGACGAAAATCACTCATCTACTGTCACAGGACTGACTTGCGGAAGTGGAAGTCAAAAGGCCTATTGCAGAGATAAAAGTTAACAGCTCTTAGTTATTGGTCCAAAGTCACTAATTCACTTTTTAAGCACGTCGTAGGAATAGAACTCACCTTTTCCTGGGGAACTGGCCAATGTCACTTAGATACCTGACATCCAGATTGCAGGAAGAGAAGTTACCTCTTTATATCACTCTACGGAAGATCACTCAGCGGCCTGTGGTCTCAGCTGAAGGACTAAAACTCACCTTTTCCTGGTAATCATTCAAAAGTCACTCATCCACTGTCATAAAATTTGCGGAAGTGGAAGTCAAAAGGCCTATTGAAGAAATAAAAGTTAATCGCTCTTTGTGATTGGTCCAAAGTCACTAATTCAATTTTTAAGCATGTAGTAGGAATAGAACTCACCTTTTCTTGAACTGGCCACGTTCACTCAGACGACATTCATCCAGATTGCAGGAAGAGAACTTACCTCTTTATGTCACTCTACAGAAGATCGCTCAGCGGCCTGTGGTCTCTCCTGAAGGACTAAAACTCACCTTTTCCTGGTAATCATTCAAAAGTCACTCATCCACTGTCATAGGATTTGCAGAAGTTGAACTCAAAAGGCCTATGGCAGAGGTAAAAGTTAACAGCTCTTAGTTATTGGTCCAAAGTCAATAATTCACTTTTTAAGCAGCTTGTAAGAATAGAACTCACATTTTCCGGGGGAACTGGCAAATGCCTCTAAGATGCCTGACATCCAGATTGCAGGAAGAGAACTTTCCTCTTTATGTCGCTCTTCGGAAGATCACTCAGTGACCTGTTGTCTCAGCTGAAGGAGTAAAACACACCTTTACCTGGTTATCAGCCCAAAGTCAATCATCCAGTGCCATACGATTTGCAGAGGTAGAACTCAAAAGGACTATTGAAGAGACAAAATTTAAAAGCTCTTTGGTATTGGTCCAAAGTCACTAATTCAGTTCTTGAGCATGTCATAGGAGTGGAACTCACCTTTTCCAGGGGAACTGGCAAAATTCACTTAGACAACTTTCATCCAGGTTGCAGGAGGTTAACTTACCTCTTTATGTTGCTCTGCAGAAGATCGCTCAGCGCCCTTTGGTCTTACCTCTTTATGCCTCTCTAGAAAAGATCACTCAGCGGCCTGTAGTCTCTCCTGGAGGACTAAAACTCCCCTTTTCCTGGTGATCAGTGAAAGGTCTCTCATCCACTGTCAGAGGATTTGCAGAAGTAGAACTCAAAAGGCCTATTGCATATGTTTCTTTTCTTTTTCTTTTTTAAAATTTATACGCCAGCCATTTACCTGTTTTATTAGCTTGTTCGAAGTGGTTTTGTTTTGCTCTTTTTATCTGCACGGCAATATCCTCTTGTATAATTAAGTTAATTTTGTGCTTAAGTTTATCTTTTTCTTGATTTATATAATTGTTCTGTGAGTCATTTTGTAGCTGTGTTTCCAGTTTTGTGATTTGATCTTGTAGTTCTTTTAACTTTTGTTTTTTGTCTCTGTTTCCTCTACTTGAGTAGGCAATTGTTAAACCTCTGATATACGCCTTAGTGGTATCCCAAATGTTTTGCAGGGTGGTCTTCTTATTCCAGTTGTCTTTCAAAAAGAACGTTAATTCCCTGGTCATATATTTTATGTATTCTTTTTCTTTTATTATATTTGGGTATATAGCCCAGCGTTTATTTCCTTTTTCAACTGTTTTGAGCGTTACTGTTATTGGGTGATGGTCTGCCCAGATATTTGTTTCTATGTTGATTTTTTCTATCATGTTTTCCATCTCGTTTGTGGTCCAGAACATGTCTAGTCTGGACCATGATTGGGGGGGGGGGTGAGTAATATGTGAATTGTGTCTTAAATTTATTTCTCTCCCTCCAGGTATCTTTTAGTCTATATTCTTCTACCATATCAAAAAATGTTGGTGGTAAACGGTTTCTGTTATTTGTTTTTTTATTTTTCCTCCCGGATTTGTAATCAATTTCTGGGTCTACTATTGCATTAAAATCTCCCAACAGGCATATGTTTGGATTTTGGGTCATAGTTATTTGTTCATATAATTTTTTATAGAATTCTTTTTGATTGGTATTTGATGCATATATTGCTATTATTAAAATATTTTTTTGATCTATTGAGATTTCTAGAATCAGGATTCTGCCTTCTTCATCTTCATTCTTCATGTTTCGGGTTAAGCCACTCTTTGGCGTACACTGCTATGCCTCTTTTTTTATTCTCTGCTAGGGTTTCAAATGTTTTACCAAGTTTAGGATTTTTTAATATGTTTTTGTCTGATTTTTGAATGTGGGTTTCCTGTAGACAAATTAGATCTGCATTTTCGTTTTGTAGTTTTTTACATGTTTGTTTTCTTTTAATTGTTGATATTGATATTGACTGACCATTGATATTGACTGAAAATATTTTTGCATGTTTTTCCATGTTAGTACTTCCTGGTTGTTGCTCTAGTCACTACTCTCTCTCTTTCTTCTCTTATGTCTTGATTCACGGTTTTTATTTCTGTGTTTTTGTTCTTAAGTTCCTGATTTGGGGGTTCGCTCTCCGCACTGTTGTTTATGGTTCTCTCTAGATTTTCTCCTATGAATCTGTCGGCTTTTTCATAGGTATCTATTTTGATCTTCTTATCCCTCCATGTGATTAACAGGCCTTCTGGAATTAGCCATCGAAACGGGATCCCTTGTCTTATCAATTTGTTAGTAAGGAATTGGAAGTCTCTTCTTCTCTCCCTTAGTAGTGATCCCTTCTTCCAGCTCCTTGAGCTCAACCCAAGATACTGGTGATGAGTGTAATTCTGGCCCTGGGCTCAGACTGCTGCTACTCAATGCTAGGTCGGTGGTAAATAAAGCTCTCCTCATCCAGGATCTGATCCTGGATGAGGAGGCCGACCTGGCTTGTGTGATCAAAACCTGACTGGGCCCAGAGGGAGGAGTTCCTCTCTCTGAAATTTGCCCAGCTGGGTTTCGGATATGGCACCAGCCTCAACTCCAGGGAAGGGGGGGGAGGAGTGGCTATTATAGCCAGGGAGAGTCTTTGCCTGTGTAGGCTCATTGCTCCAGAGGTTGGGGGTTGCGAGTCCCTCCTGGTGAAGTTGGACTTAGGGGTTCAGGTGGGCTTGTTACTCATGTACTTGCCTCCCAGCTGCATGTCAACAGCCCTGCCTGTGCTACTCGAGGAGGTAGACGGGTTGGCGATGGAGTTCCCCGGACTTATTGTCCTGGGGGACTTCAATCTGCCGTCATTCGGCAGTTCCTCTGGACTGGCACAGGAGTTCATGGCCACCATGACAGCCATGCACCTGACTCAAGTAGTTCAGGGTCCGACTCATGAGGGTGGACACGCACCCGATATGATATTCCTCTCTGAGCAATTGAGTAATGATCTGAGACTAAGGGGCTTAGAAGTGTTGCCTTTGTCATGGTCAGATCATTTCCTACTGCGGCTTAACTTCCTGGCTCCAATCCTTCCCCGCAGGGAGGCGGAACCGATTAGAAGGTTCCGCCCCAGATGCCTGATGGATCCAGAAGGTTTTCAGAGGGCGCTTGGGGTTATTCCAGATACACTCGTTCACAGTTCGACAGAGTCTCTTGCTGAGGCCTGGAACAAGGCTGCAGTGGAGGCTCTTGACCGGATTGCGCCGTTGTGACCTTTCCGTGGCACTAGACCCCGTAGAGCTCCATGTTTCAATGAGGAGCTCCGAGAGTTGAAACGCCAGAAGAGACGTCTGGAGAAGCGATGGAGGAAGAGTAAGTCTGAATCCGATCAAACACTTGTAAGAGCTCATATTAAGACTTACAAAGTGGTGCTCAAGGCGGCAAGATGTGTGTATCATGCCACTTTGATTGCATCAGCGGAATCCCACCTGGCCACTCTGTTTAGGGTAACCCACTCCCTTAATCAGGGGGGAGTTGGGGAGCCCTTGCAGAGTAGTGCTGAGGATTTTAACACTTTTTTCGCTGATAAAATCGCTTGGATCCGAGCGGACCTCGACTCCAATTGTAAAACAGAGTCGACTGACAACGAGTCAGTCGAGGTGACTGGGGCTAAACATCTTTGTCCATCTGTCTGGGAGGAGTTTGACTTGGTGACACCTGATGAAGTGGACAAGGCCATTGGAGCTGTGAGTTCCGCCACCTGTTTACTGGATCCATGTCCCTCCTGGCTGGTTTCGGCCAGTCGAGGGGTGACACGGAGCTGGGTCCAGGAGATTGTCAACGCCTCCTTGGGGAGGGGGTACTTTCCGGCCCTTTATAAGGAGGCACATGTGCACCCCCTCCTCAAGAAGCCTTCCCTGGACCCAGCCGTACTTAATAACTACCATCCAGTCTCCAACCTTCCCTTTATGGGGAATGTTGTTGAGAAGGTGGTGGCATTTCAACTCCAGCAGTCCTTGGGAGAAGCCGATTATCTAGGTCCTAAGCAGTCTGGATTCAGGCCCGGCTAGAGCACGGAAACTGCTTTGGTCACGTTGATGGATGATCTCTGGCGGGCCCGGGACAGGGGCCTGTCCTCTGTCCTGGTGCTCCTTGACCTCCCAGTGGCTTTTGATACCATCGACCATGGTATCCTTCTGCGCCGGCTGGAGGGGTTGGGAGTGGGAGGCACTGTTCTTCAGTGGTTCTCCTCCTACCTCTCCGGTCGGTCGCAGTCGGTGTTAGTGGGGGTCAGAGGTCGACCTCGAGGTCTCTCCCTTGTGGGGTGCCTCAGGGGTCAGTCCTCTCCCCCCTGCTATTTAATATCTACATGAAACCGCTGGGTGAGATCATCCAAGGGCATGGGGTGAGGTATCATCAATACGCTGATGATACCCAGTTATACATCACCTCCCCATGTCCAGTCAACGAAGCAGTGGAAGGGATGTGCCGGTGCCTGGAGGCTGTTGGGGCCTGGATGGGTGTCAACAAACTCAAACTCAACCCAGACAAGACGGAGTGGCTGTGGGTTTTTCCTCCCAAGGACAATTCTATCTGTCCGTCCATTACCCTGGGGGGGAATTATTGACCCCCTCAGAGAGGGTCCGCAACTTGGGCATCCTCCTCAATCCACAGCTCACATTAGAGAAACATCTTTCAGCTGTGGCGAGGAGGGCGTTCGCCCAGGTTCACCTGGTGCGCCAGTTGCGGCCCTATTTGGACCGGGAGTCATTGCTCACAGTCACTCATGCCCTTATCACCTCGAGGCTCGACTACTGTAACACTCTCTACATGGGGCTACCTTTGAAAAGTGTTCGGAAACTTCAGGTCGTGCAGAATGCAGCTGTGAGAGCAATTATGGGCTTCTCTAAGTATGCCCATATTACTCCAACACTCCGCAGTCTGCATTGGTTGCCGATCAGTTTCCGGTCACAATTCAAAGTGTTGGTTATGACCTATAAAGCCCTTCTTGGCACCGGACCAGAATATCTTTGGGACCGCCTTCTGCCGCACAAATCCCAGCGACCGGTTAGGTCCCACAGAGTCAGCCTTCTTCGGGTCCCGTCAACTAAACAATGCTGTTTGGCGGGACCCAGGGGAAGAGCCTTCTCTGTGGTGGCTCCGATCCTCTGGAACCAGCTCCCCCGAGATTAGGATTGCCCCCACCCTCCTTGCCTTTCGTAAACTCCTTAAAACCCACCTCTGTCGTGAGGCATGGGGGAACTGAAACATCTCCCCCTTGCCCATGTTGTTTTGGTGTTTGATTGATTGTGTGTTTGTTTTTATATATATTGGGGTTGTTTTATGAATTTCTTAACTTAAAATTGTAATTGGATTGGTGGGTATTGGATGTGTCAATATGTACTGTTTTTACCATTGTTGTGAGCCGCCCCGAGTCTGCGGAGAGGGGCGGCATATAAATCCAATAAATCTAATCTAATCTAATCTATTTCTTTCCCTTCATATAGTAGGGGTTCACCTCTTGTGCTTCTATATATTTTGTCTCGGACCGCTTTTTTGGTGAATCTGATATGTACCTCTCTTGGTAACTTCAGGCATCTGGCATAGTTTGAACCCTGTGCAATTCGTCAATGTGGTTCTTAAGCCCTTCTTCATCTACCTCTAAAAGTGAGGTGAATATTTTGATTATTATTTTTAAAGAGATCTTCGTCGTTGGTTTCCGGAACATTTTGGATTCGTAAATAGAAGTTAGATTTTTCCATTTCTAATAATGCCACTGCTCCCTTCAGCTCACGATTGGCCGCCCTTAGTCTCTCTTCTGTTCCTTCTATTTTTGTTTCTGTCTTCACAATGTTCTCTTCCAATACTTTAATCTTTTGGTCATGATTATCAATTACTTCTTGTATATTTCTTATTTGAGTTTTAATTTCTTCCATGTTTCCATTCATGAATTCAAAGTTCTTGGTTGTCTGAACTTGGTTTTGGATCATGGTTTCTTGTGTTTTAAACATGGTTTCTTGTGTCTGTTTCATGAAATCTTGTAGTAAGTCCAGTGAGGTCTGAATGGATTGAAGAGATGGTCCTTGTTCCTGTTTTTCTATTGTTGTCATTTCTGTTGATGATTTTGCTCCAATTGTAAGTGGTGTTGTTGGTGTTTGTTTCTTAAGAGACTTAGTATATGTTTGTGACATATTTACCACTCTAAAAAAGTTACTCCACACTTTCATTCAATGTTATGAAAAAGGAGGGCTTATGTTACAAGACGTATTTACTAACTATAATTATTATTGTTAATTTAATTGTTTTAGTACAATCAGCCCTATCACCCTCAATTCATTCAATAT
This sequence comes from Erythrolamprus reginae, assembly GCF_031021105.1. Taxonomy (NCBI): domain Eukaryota; kingdom Metazoa; phylum Chordata; class Lepidosauria; order Squamata; family Dipsadidae; genus Erythrolamprus; species Erythrolamprus reginae. Next base: position 19,265,093 of record NC_091955.1, on the reverse strand, counting down.
TCCTATTTTACAATATCAATTGTCACTTGGCAGTAGTTATTACCATTCTTATTCAATTACTATTTGATTGTTGTTCAGTTACCAGTCATACTTATTTATAAATTTAAATAGGATACATTTAATCCTACACTTATATATCAATTTTATATAAATCAATTAATCAATTAATCACTTATATTTGTTTGTCTTACAAATGTACTAGTAAACAATAAGCTATGAATTAAATATAATAAATTGAATCTTAATAAATACTTAACACAGATACTAAGGATAATTAAACTTATTAATATATTAAATATGTAAATATATAGCTATATAAATATATGAAATAGTAATATCTAATTAATATAATTTATCTATAAATTCTACTAGGTTAACATTAAATTAATTAATCAAGATGTTCAAGTGAGAGGGTAGGAAAAATTACAATATCATGGGTTAGTTAATTTACTTGGATCAAATATAATGAAAGAAGAAAATGCAGGGGAAAAGAGTTAAGTGATGGGAACAGGTGAAGAGGAGGGGTTATGTAGCAAAAGGGAGAGAGAGGAATAATGGGGAAAGAGAAAATAGAAAAAGAGAATAATAATTAAAAAAGGAAGAGAAAAAGTAATACTTGTTAAAAAGCTTATAATGTAGTAGTCCAAAAAGGAGGCAAAAAATTTAATATCAGGGAAAAATAGCAGACTGTCTTATTAGAAAAAAAGAAAGAAAATAAAAACGTAATAGAACGATGATGAAAATAGAACCAAAGAAAAATTCCAAGTTTCAAACAGTTCCGGAAAAGCGTTCCCCCGTCAGGAAGTATTTTTGTCTTACGTTGATATATCTGCCTTACCGATCTTAGTGAAAAAGGAGAGAGAGAAAAAAACCCAACACTCGGAGCCCCATGGGAGAGAGAAGAAGGGAAAAAAACAAGCTTTGTCTCTGACAGTCTGTGACTATGGGGGATTCTCGATGTCTATACGGAATTTGCAATATTAAGAATCTGTTTTCACAGCAAAAGTGTCACACCAGGGAAGCCAAAAATTACACGGGAAAGGAAAAAATAATAAGAAAATAAAAAGAAAAAATCCAGAAGAACAGCAGCTGTTATGTTTTTTACCTGCAGTCAGAGTCAGGCTGTGGATATTTGTAAGAGTTTATACAGATTAGCCAGGGGAGGTTACAAGTGTAAAGAGAAACTGCGGTTTGATTTTTTAAAATTTTCTTCTGGCGATGAGCTTGCGATGTCGAACAATTAGCTGTTTCCGGTCTCACGCTATGGCGCTCTGCTCTCTTCTACTTCTGCGCTGTCATCTCCCTCATGTTCGGAGACTAAATCAGCTGGATCTTTTCAGGAACTTTCTTATATGAAAAAGGTCAGGTTTCTTTTTCTTTCCATAGTCTTCTGGCTTTCACTGTCCAATCCACTGGTTTTATACCATCTCTCGCGTGTCGTCTTCTTCCTGGTGTCTTAAGGGGTCGCCATGTCTTTGGGCCATAATGTTTGCAAACCAGCTTCTTTCCCGCCTGGTTATTTGGGATCTATCCAGGCAAGGCAGGATTCGCGCAGATCCACACCTTCCTGTGATATTCCCACTTTTGTCGCTCACCTCCCAGGGATTTTGCAATGTCTCTGAAGGAGCCCCCAAACGGAAAATTTCAGCATCAAGTGGAGCAGCATCTCCCTTAACTCTGCATCGCCATGGTCCCCCCCCCCCCCGGACATCCAGATGGCAGGAAGAGAACTTACTGTTAGATATTGCCCGGACAGGGTAAAAGTCAAAAGTGACCTACCCAGACAGGGTAAAAGTCAAAAGTTCAGATTTGTTTATTGCATGTTGATTGGTTGCCTTCTTTTTGGCACTTAAAATGTATCTTTGTAAAACTGCCCTGTTGCTGGGCTAGACTGTATAAATAGGAGAACTGTCATTATATAGTGCTCTCAATACTTCATTGCTTTTTGACTGAATTGACTACCTTGTCCTGTTGGCAAATAAACCTTGGTTGATTCAACCTTTCTTTGAGAGTTATTACATTGGCGACGAGGAGACCGACCCTCTGTGTGCTATCATGGCTACTCCGTCGGTAGTCCAGCCACCTGAATTCTTCGACCCAGAAAGGATGACCTGGACAGCCTACATGGTGAAGTTTGAATTTTTTTTGGAAGTGGCCGGCATGAAAGACTGCAAGCGTGCCCTTTTCCTCAATTACTGCGGCACGCAGATTTTTGAGCTGGCAGAAACCCTCACTGACCCTGAACCAGCGAACTGAGTTTCCTGGGACACTCTCTCGTCCAAGCTAGCCACTCACTTCAAGCCTACGAAGCCAGCTAGAGTTTTTCACCATCAATTCTCCCAGATGTCACAAGCAGAGGGGGAAACAATCAATCAGTTCGCGACTCGCCTCAGAACTGTTCTCTCTAAATGCCAATTCGATAATCCTGATCATACCCCATTCCAGTAGTTCAGCAACTACTGCACTCCCTGGGACAAGGCAAACTGTTTGCAAAGTTCGATTTAGCCCAGGCTTATCAACAGGTCCCCGTTAATGAGACCACTGCCCTCTCACAGAAAATAGTCACCCATAGGGGTGCCTTTAAGTGCACCAGGCTGCAGTTTGGGGTAAGTGTCGCTCCGGGTCTTTTTCAACGCCTCATGGAACGCCTATTAGTAGGAATAGAGGGCGTGCTGCCCTATTTTGATGACATCTTGATATATGGGGAGGATTATGACCAATTGAACTGCAGAATCAGGAAAGTCCTTTCTAGACTACAGGACAAGGGCCTTAAGCTAAAGGTAGACAAATGTGTCTGGGGCACTACCAGTGTTGACTTCTTGGGCTTCAAAATAGATGGTGAGGGAATCCATCCCACCCAGGACAAGGTTAGGGCAATTAAAGAAGCCCTAGAGCCCTCAAACAAAGCGGAGCTGCAAGCCTTCCTGGGCCTATTAAATTTTCATTCTGTTTTTTTTAAACAGAAGGCCTCCGCAGCTGAGCCGTTACATAGACTTCTCCACAAGGGAGCAACCTGGAGATGGGGAGAGGAAGATTGAGCAGCCTTCAGAAAAATAAAGAACCTTTTAACATCTCAAAGTGTAGTGGTGCAGTATAATTCTACCTTGCCACTACGATTAACATGTGATGCTTCTCCCTATGGGGTAGGAGCAGTCTTGGCCCATGTCCTGCCCAATGGTCAGGAGGCCCCTATTGCATATTTCTCTAGGACCATGTCCAGCACTGAAAAAAACTATGGGCATATTGACAGGGAAGCCTTAGCTCTAGTTCCTGCGGTAAAAAGCTTCACCAATATATTTTTGGCAGGCCCTCCGAATTAATAACAGACCACAAGCCACTGCTCGGTCTATTAGGAGAACACAAGCAGACTTCACCTTTTGTCTCACACAGGATGACCAGGTGGGCCATATTTCTATCAGGATATAATTACACCCTCAAATACCAGGGGGGGACACAAATTACCCATGCAGATGGACTAAGTCGGTGCCCCATACCGCAGATAGTAGAGGGCCCTGCCCCAATCAGTGAAGTGCTATTAATAGAGTTATCAGATAAACCTTTAGTAACAGCTAAGGAAATTGCAGAAAAACAAGGAAGGACCCAGCTCTTAAAGCTGTAACCCAACGCATTTTGAGAGGGTGGGCCACAGATAAGGATGACACCTTGGTACAAGAATTTAAATGCAAACACATGGAACTATCTGTCATGAGAGATTGTGTATTGTGGGGGGACAGGATAGTGATTCCCAAATCTTTACAAAAAAGAGTGATAGAGATGCTACATCAAGGCCATCCAGGGGTGGTTAGGATGAAGGCCTTAGTCAGAGGGCACCTCTAGTGGCCTGGCTTGGATTCAGATATCGAACAGTGAGTGGCCACTTGTTTCCCTTGCCAGGAGTTGAGGCCAAGCCCCCCAAGACCAGCCCCATGAATTGGGAAACACCACAAGCCCCATGGTCATGAATTCATGTCGATTTTGCGGGGCCAGTGGGACCCCACATGTTTCTGGTAGTGGTTGATGCATATTCAAAGGGGCTGGAGATTATAGTAATGGGAGCCACTACTTCTTGTGCCACCATACAAGCATTGTGCCAACTATTTTCTACCCATGGGTGCCCAGATGTGCTAGTTTCGGATAATGGGCCACAATTCACATCCAAACAAATGGAGGTATTCCTTGCCCAGCTAGGTATCAGGCATGTCTTAGTTTCTCCTCATGCAGCTTGGTCTAATAGGATGGCTGAAAGATTTGTCTGTGTGGCAAAAGAGGCCATTAAAAGAACAAAACCGGGGAACATTCATGAGCGCATAGACACCTTTTTGTTAACCCAACACATCACCCCAAGTTTGGTAACTCATAAGAGCCCTGCTGAGCTATTAATGGGCAGAAAGTTAAGGTCCCCCCTGGACAGGTTGCATCCTACCTATTTAAGTAGTAGAAACTGCTACTCAAATTCCCCTGAATGAACATTGAATGTGGGGAAAGGGTTTTTTGCAAAGAATTTCGATGGCGGTTTAAAATGGGCTAATAGAACAATAATGGACAAAACTGTGCCTAAAACATACCATGTCCTCCTCGAGGATGGTCGCCTGTGGAAAAGGCACATTGATCACCTTAGAAAATGGGTGGAGACAACTAACCTCCACCAAGAACCTTCAGCAAATGCTAATACAGACTATGACGCTTCATGCTCCACAGGGAACTTTTCCTGGAAAACCCGTTCCCAAACGCAATCCGTACAATTTGAAATAGATTGGGACTTACCAACTCATTGTTGTTCTCTACAAAAGATCACTCAGCGGCCTGTAGTCTCTCCTGGAGGACTAAAACTTACCCTTTCCTGGTGATCTTTCCAAAGTCACTCATCCACTTTTATTTGTTTCTGCAAAATTTGAAGAAAAATGACTATTGTATAAATGAAAGTTAACAGCTCTTAGTTATCGGTCTAATTTTGCTAATTCCACTTCTTTTATTATGGAAGTGGAACTCAAAATGCCTATTGCGGAAATAAAAGTGAACAGCTCTTAGTTAATAGTCCAATTTCACTACTCAGCTTTGTACATATTCATTGATTGATTGATTGATTGATTGATTGGACTTGTATGCTGCCCCTCCCCGTGGAGTCGGGGCAGCTCACAACATATCAGTGATAAAACGGTTTACTAAATTCAATTAATGTAGATGGTTAATTTAAAACATTTTTAACATTATGAAAAAAGCTTAAGATTAAAAAAACATTCATTCAAGTGCAAACCATAAACATACTAGACATTCAGTGTCCAGAGGCTGTGATCTAGTGACCTCAAGCCTGGTGGCATAAATAAGTTTTCAAATTCTTATGAAAGGCAAGGAGGGTGGGGACAGTACGAATCACTGGGGGGAGCTGATTCCAGTGGGCCAGGGCCCCTACAGGGAATGCTCTTCCCCTAGGTCCTGTCAAGCAACATTGTCTAGTTGACAGGACCTGGAGGAGGCCGAACCTGTGGGACATAATCGGATGCTGGGATTCATGCGGCAGAAGGCGGTCCCGTAAGCAATCTGGTCCAATACCATGTAGGACATTGTACCATATCGTAGGAGTAGAACTCATCTTTATATAGGGAACTGGCCAACTCTCATCCAATTTCTCACAAAAAAAAAAGATCTTGTGAAATTGAAATGGATTGATTGTACATTTTTTAGTCCCACAAACTTATTTCCCTGAACACGATGGTGAGATACACGATAGAGAAGTGATGAAGCTGGATATCAGGTAAGCAAAGTTATGATTTGTGGGAAATGAGGGCATCTGGGCACCAAGCGCTGAAAAGAGCCTCTCTCTCTCCAGCAGTTTCTCAGGCCCACCACAGAGAAATCCAGAATCTTTACTGACACTTAAATGCAACAGCATTCCAGCTCTGGTCAGTACAGGAAAGCCTGCATGGGTACTCCAGGCGGGAGAGGATGAGAAATGCGAAAGAGCTGAAAAATGGGTGGGGGGAACGCTTGGTGGGAGCGAGAGAAAGCGGTAGTGGGTGGGGCAAACTCCCGGGTGCTGTGCTGCAATGGAGAGATGGGCAATGGAACAGCCAGTGTGAGGGAAAGAGGAGGAGGCCGCTTTTCCTCTTTCGCTGCTCCTATATTTCCTTTGTGCCAGCCACTCCATTTTTTATTTCTCCATTGCAGCACAGCGCCCAGGATCCACTTTGATAGTGTGGGGTGGGAAGAATGGAATGGCCAGCGTGAGGGAAGGAGGAGGCTCATTTTCCCCTTGTGCCGGCCATCCCATTTCTCCATTGCAGTGCAGCCACTGGGGATCCACTTTGATAGTGGGAGGAGGGGTATTTAACAACTGGTTTGCCCAGGGCCAGGTTGGCCATCACAGGAGGCTCGGTCCTGCATGCTGCGTCCAGGCTTCCCTCAGGCCCTCAGCTGATGTTAGGTGCTGCTGCAAGCTGATTGGTCATAGCCATTCTGGTGGCACTATATAAAGAGCTGTCAATGTTGAACTATGACAACCACAGCAAGCATGACTCATTGGACACCAAGGACTTTGTTCCAGCCATGGAAGCAGCCATCGAAATGGAAAAGCCTCGGGAGATGGCAGCAGGAGCTTCTTTGACAGTTCTACCTAGTCCAATTTCAACATGAACCCTCAGACAGTAAGAGTAGAAAAATGTCACATGCGTAGATGAAACATTCGTAGTCCTACCTGCAGGACTATGAATGTGTCATCTAGGGATGAAGGTGTGCTACATCCAGACTTCACTCAGGTACACAGCTGACATTGGCTGCTACTGCAAGCTGATTGGTCACAGCCATTTCGGTGCGACTATATAAAGACCTGTCAATGGTGTGGACTTTGCCACTCTCTATTAGCTGGAACAAGTCACACTTAGTTGACAGGCTAGTGCTTTACTGTTAGCTTTTATTTTTGAGCTGAATAAACTTGTTAGCCTTTTGAACACATCTGCCTCAGTTTTTAAGTCTTCTAAGACTTATCACTGCATGTGTGACAGAGCTCAAAGAAAGGGATGGGCCATACCTCTCATATCAGCCAACCTGACCCTGGGTGAAGTGGTTTTTAAATTATTTGAATCCTACCACTTATCCCACTGCTTATTTCCCTCTGTGTAGATGTAGTACTGTTGAGAACTTTTGAAAACTGATCCCAAAAACTGAGTTAAGTAGCTCTGCTTTCTCTCTACTGCCTGTTACTTCCTTGCCATCTTTTCTCTTTAGTGGACCAACTGGTTTCTTGACTTTTTTCGTTTTTATACGTTGAAATATTTTTAAAAAATTATCTTTGACTTTTGTTGCAAGTCTTCATTCATTCTGAGACTTTGCTTTCCTGACTTCATCTTTGCATATTCAGGCTATCTGCTGACTTTCTGCCTTAGCTATGTGTCCCTCTTTCCATTTTTTTGTACTTATTCTTTTTGTCTTTCAGTGTATCAGAGATATATTTGTGCAACCATGCTGGTTACTTCTTGTACTTCTTGTTTTGCTTTTTCAGTGGTTTTGTGTTGGACTGAAATTTTATGATCATATTTTTTTCAGTTTTCCGTGCTTCTTGAGTTGTTTTTTTCTTTTAGGATTTTTACTCATGGATTTTTTCTTAGGCTGTCTCTGAGTTTGTTAAAATCAGCTCTTTTAAAGTTTAATTCACTAGATTATATTGTATTTGTTGTGATTACATTGAATTGCATTATATTGAATTTCAATATGATGTCATCACTCTCATCAAGGTTCCGGCAACTTCAACTCCCTCCGTCACTTTTTCCCTCTTGGGAAGAATTAGATCCAGTCTAGGTTTTCCTCTAGTTCCCTCCTCTACCTTTTGGGTCACAAAGTTGTCAGCTATATTGGTTAGGAATCTGTTCAATTTCCTACTTGTAGTACAGTTTGTCTTCCAGTAGATATCAGTGTAGTTAAAATCTCTCATTACTACTTGTGGAATGTTTCCTACATATATTTATTAATTAGTTAGCAAAGAGTTCATCTATTTCTTTTGCTTGGTTGGGTGGCCTGTATTATACGCCTATAGCAATGTCACTTTTTTCTCATGTATATTGACCCATATGGATTCTAGGAGGTTTTCATACTTAGTTTTCCATGTTTCTGTTGAGATGTAGTGATCTTTTATATATACTGCTCAAAAAAAAATAAAGGGAACACTCAAATAACACAACCTAGATCTGAATGAAATATTCTCATTGACTACTTTGTTCTGTACAAAGTTGAATGTGCACAACAGCATGTGAAATCATCAATCAGTGTTGCTTCCTAAGTGGAGAGTTTTATTTCACAAAAGTTTGATTTACTTTGGAGTTATATTGTGTTGTTTAAGTGTTCCCTTTAATTTTTTTGAGCAGTGTATAATGCAACTCCACCTCCTCTTTTGTTAAGTCTGTTTCTTTTGAATAGTTTGAGTTTCATTCCATCAAGTTTCAATAATGACACCTATATTATATCTGCTTCAGGTACTAATAGTTCAAATTCACCTTGCATGTTCCCTAAACTTTGAGTATTAGTGAGTTATTTGAGTTATTATTTATAAGGGTTATCCAGAAAGTAAGGTTACAAGGCATGTAGCTCTCGAGGGGAATATTCACAGGAAAAGTTGGTATTACTATCATGTAGCGGGAAGCCAGCGGAAGAGAACAAATAGTGCCAGTGGTCAGTAGATCACTGACTGGCATTGTGGCATTGTGGTGAAGGTTAGAGATGAACATCCTCATTCCATTTCCCTCCAAGTGCGAAGTGGGCACTGTAATATGCTACCTGAATGCTAAAGGCATGATAGGTGCCCAAGATTTGTGCGCAATGGGTGCTCAAGATTTTTCTCGCCAATTGCTGAGTTTTGAATTTTGGGGCTGAAGGAGAATGGTTGTGGTACCACTGCATTGATGGATGTTTGTTCTTTGGACTATGGTGATAAGCCCAAGTTTCATCTCCTGTCACTGTTCAGTTGAGAAAAGCCTAACTTTCAATCTTGAAACGGTCAAGAAATTCTTGGGCAGTAGTGACTCTGACGATGTTGTGCGCTTCCGTAAGCATCTTGGGCACCCATCTCAGCAGTATTCATGCTCTTAGCATTCTGGTAGTGTATTATAGTGTGCTCATCTCTAACATTCACAACAATGACGATCAATGATCTACTAATCATTGGCACTCCTCATTCTCTTCTGCTGGCTTCCCGCTGCATGATAATAATACCAACTTCCCCTGCAAACATTCCCTGCGAGAGCTATGTGCCTTGTAACCTTACTTTCCAGATAACTCTTGTATTAAATAATAATATTTTTTATTATTTATTCTCAATTTGAGGGGTGGGGCCAGATGCCAAGCTGAACAGGTGTGTGAAATGGTTCTCTGTGGATCACATCCACTTCCAGCCAGCCAAAGGCTCTTTGGAGTCATAGGTTTCTTGGGGTTGGGGGGAAGTGGGGCATTCTATCATCCAAATTCCAGTTGGTGATTTAGACTTGGAAGACAGTAGAAGCCCCAGAAAGATTGGATAAGGAAGATGATAAACTGCAATGGCGGCCGTGAAGAGCTGACAGCTGGACGAGACTAGTGGTAAGCTAGCAGAATAACAGAGCAATGGATCCTGCTGGCAATTGGTTTCAGTGACCTTATGAAAGTGACTTTGGGAGAAAGACCTCTCTGAGAAGATTTCTGGTGGTGGAATAAAAGAGAGAAGGGGCCCTAGGCAAAAGGAGAGTAGAACAATTTCCCCCTCCATGAAAAAAGCAGTGAGAAAGAGTATGAGTGAACAAAGGAGAGCTTGTTCATAGCGAACGTGACTGTATGAATAAGTCAATGAGAAATTGAGATGTTGTGAGTGCTTCACGACCGGATCAATTAGTTACAGATTCTGAGGAGGATGAACCTAGCCTATCTTGATATTCTAGGCCAGCTGAACCAGAGAGTGAGAGTGAGGGAGATCTGGAACCTGAGGAACCTCCAGACACTGTAGAAACCCCAAGGATGGTAATGTCTGACTCAGAGGAGGAGAAGGACATTGAGGATCACGAGCCCCTATTACAGTGATGGCGAACCTATGGCACAGATGGCACAGGTGGCACACAGAGCCATATCTGCCGGCACACAAGCCACTGCCCTAGCTCAGCTCCAGCATGAATGTGCGCACCGGCCAGCTGATTTTTGGCTTGCACAGAGGCTCTGGGAGGGCATTTTTGGCTTCCGAAAGGCCTCCGGGGGGAGAGAGGGCATTTTTGTCCTCCACAGTCTCCAGGGAAGTCTCTGGAGCCTGGGGAGGCTGAAAAATGGGCCTACTGGGCCCACCAGAAATTGGGAAACAGGCTGTTTTTGGCGTACAGATGGCCTCTGGGGAGGCAGAGGAGGCAATTTTTGCCCTCCCCAGGCATTGAATTATGTATGTGGGCACTCACACAGGTGTAATAGTGTATGCACACGTACTTTCGGCACCCTATTCAGTGCCCTATTAAGATGCCCGGTCAGAAGGTTTAGAAGCAGACAGGAATAGCTTTATGGGAAAATATTTAGAAAATAGTCTATGGAAAAAAGTCTAAGCAGTCATAACTCTTGGAAACAGTTGACCACGCCCAGTCTGTATATAAGGGAGGGTTTAGGGGTAAAGAGGCATGGTGTTGCAACATTCAGATCTGGAGTTCTAGAACTACCATGCTGAGAAACTGTCATGGCTCCTTTAAAAGTTATGTAAAGAGGCTGACGAATGAGAAAGAAAATAAACTGGGAGAGCTGTGAGGGTATGTGTGTGATTTATGGACCTTATCTCAAGCAAGAATTGTCTCTGCCTCTTGGCTTCCAGCCATTTATTATCTCTTGTTCAATTTAAGCGTGGCCTCTGCCAACATGAACTGAAAAGTCTGCTCTTGTCTATACAAAGGATTTTTAAATATATAAACAAATGTTTAAATTGAATCCTTTGTTGGTGGAGGTTTCTTGGTTCTGATCCAATAGGCCTAAAGCAGAACATGGGGCAAAATTGCAGAAGTCTGTATAAGAGAAGATTTACATAATTTTGGAAGTTGAAAAGAACTGACTAAGCCAGTGATGGCGAACCTATGACACGCGTGTCAGCACTGACACGCGTAGCCATTTTTAGTGACACGCAGCCGCCGGACAAACTTTCGGAGAGAATGTGCCGGCGCACGCACATGGGCCATCTTCACCATCTGCGCACGCCTGCCGAACGCACCTGACACGAGCCAAAAAAAAAAGCCTCCTCACTCTCACCACCCCCTCCCGTTTCACCTTCATTGCCGCTTGGAGAAGCCCGCGCCTCCTTCGCCTCCCCCCCACCCAGCCCGGGAAGGGGGGGAAAGCCGGCAGGGCGCAAGCGCAGGTTCTTAAAGGGTCCGCACTGTTGACTTCCGAGCACCAAAAAAAAAAAAGGGACGCGGAAGTGCGAAGAGCGAGAATAGGAAAGTACAGCGTGGACTCGCTCAACAAAAACAAAGCAAACGAAGATTTCGGGTATTCATATTACTTTTCTTTTAGTCATCAATCCATAGTGAGTAAACCAGCCAACTACTTTATTTGTTGCTAAATAGCAAATTCTGTGCTTGGACATACAGTGGTACCTCAAGATACGAACCCCTCGTCTTACGAACAACCCGAGATACGAACCCGGGGTTCAGAAAATTTTTGTCTCTTCTTACGAACTTTTTTTGTCTTATGAACGCCAAACCCGAACATCCGGGTTCGGCGTTTGGGAGGCTGGTGGGAAGCCCCCCGGCTGTTTTAAAAGGTGACAGCCAGGCTGCGAGGCTTTCCAGCAGCCTCCCGAACCCCGAACTTTTGCCGAACTTCCAGGTTCGGGGTTCGGGAGGCTGCTGGGAAGCCCCGCCACCCAGCTGTCACCTTTTAAAATAGCCGGGGGCTTCTCGGCAGCCTCCCGAACGCTGAACCGGGAAGTTCGGGTTCGGCGTTCGGCGTTCGGGAGGCCGCTAAGAAGCCCCCGGGCTGTTTTAAAAGGTGACAGCTGGGCGGCAGAGTTTTTTTGCAGGTTTTTTTTGTTGTTGCACGGATTAATTGACTTTACATTGTTTCCTATGGGAAACAATGTTTCGTCTTACGGACCTTTCGTCTTACGAATCTCCCCCGGGAACCAATTAGGTTCGTAAGACGAGGTATGACTATATTAGGAAAAAATGGAAAATAAAGTAGTGTAAGTAATATTGTAGGAAAGTGCAATGAGGCTTTATCTTGAACACTGTGTTTGGTTTTGAGTACTAAATATTTTTAGTATTAAGTACTAAGGATCTTAGAAAACTAAAAGAAAAAAAAGGAGTGATCAACATTTTAGGATGCTCCCTTGTTCCTTTTAATGTTTTACTTTTTTAAAATCTTACTGTTTGTCCTGTAGGCCATTTGGGATTTCTGAATAAAATATAGCCTGTAAATAAAAGAAATATTTTTTCTTTAACAAGAAAAAAGATAAATAAGAGGGAATCTTGTATTTCCTTTTCTTTCTTGTTAAAAGCTGGGTCTCTACACATTTAATTTGAGTGGATGCCTTCAACCTCAATTGAAGATTTAGCCAATAAAATTCAGCAACAAAAAAGTCACTAAATCAGTGATGGTTCGCCATCACTGGAAGAATTCCCCCTCCCCCTCATTTATCTTAGTTCATGGCACCCCACACAAGTTAAATAACAGCAAGACCAACAAAAGAAACCAACTGACAGATTAACAAAGAAGTCACTAGGCAGGTAAGTTAAATAATTATACATATTTGTTATTTAAACTATAAATATCACAAAATTATGGTTTTTTCCCCCAAGGTGACACACCACCCAAGTTATGCTCAGTTTTTTGGCGAATTTTGACACACCAAGCTCAAAAGGTTGCCCATCACTGGACTAAGCCGACATTTTGAACAGCGATAGTTTATGTTAGCACAGGAAAGGAGGCAAGAGAAGATTGACATCTACAAAAGCTGAGAATAGGAAGGGGAAAAGAAAAAAAACTTTGTTTTAGAAAGATTAACTGTGATTGTGGACTCTGCTGATTAGGATTTTTCAGGAGAAACGATAAGACATTGTTGTGATTGAAAGAAAAGATGTATTAGACATTTCAACATATAAAATATCAAGATATTTGTAAGAAGCAAGAAAGGGAACTTTTGTGGACAGAAAATAGTAAATTGATTTAAGAAAGAGTATTCTTGTAGACAGAAACTATTAATAGTGTAAGAGAGAGGGAGAGAGAGGGAGAGAGAGGGAGAGAGAGAATATATTTGCAATGCCCCAAGGTGAAAGGTAATATTTAGTATCTTTTGGAAGCTAGTGATATTCATATTAATGCATATTTAGTTATTATAGTTTATTTATTTTAGAGTTTATTTCTTTTTCTTCTTTTTTTGCTCCCTATCTCCTTATGTGATTGGTTATCTAGTAGTTTTTGCTTGGAATTACATTCTAAAGGTTGTGAAGATTCACCCTCCTCCTTTTTCAATTTTTGTTTAAAGCCCTTTTGATAAGATGAGCTGGTCATTTTCTGAATATATTCTTTCTAGTTCTTGTGAAGTGCAGTCCGCCTCTTGCCAGTAGCCTTTCATGTAGATAATATAGACCATGGCCTAGGATGCTGAAGTTGTGTGAATGACACCTGTTTTTAAGCCAGTAATTAATTTCTAAAATCCTTTGTTACCTCAATGGCATTGGTCTTTTGTTGGAAATATAGGTGAAAGTATCGTGTGGGCTGCCTATTCTTTCACTTTCTTCCCTAGCTATTGTGATCTCGTTATTGAAAACTATTAGTTTCTGTTTTTGTTATTGTTGGGTTATTGTTGTCATTGGTCTATACGTATAGAAGAAAAAAGGGGTAGTAATCCATGGTGTGATTATTTTATTAAGGTACCCAGTTACATCTTTGATTTTTGCTCCAGGGAGATAATATAGCTCCCTAAATTGACTGCCTGGCCTGAAGACTATAGTTTCTGTTCCTCTAAGAACTAAATCTTAACAATTACTATAACAATAACAGAGTTGGAATGGACCTTGGAGGTAATCTAGTCCAACCCTCTGCTTAGGCAGGAAATCCTACACCATGTCAGACAAATGGTTATCCAACATCTTTAAAACTTCCAGTGTTGGAATATTCACAACTTCTGAAAGCAAGCTGTTCAACTGATTAATTGTTCTAACTGTCAGGAAATTTCTCCTTAGTTCTAAGTTGCTTCTTGCCTTGTTTAGTTTCCACCCATTGCTTCTTGTTCTATCCTCAGGTGCTTTGGAGAATCGATTGACTCCCTCTTCTTTGTGGCAGTCCCTGAGATATTGGAACACTGCTAACATGTCTCTCCTAGGCTTTCTTTTCATTAAACTAGACATTCCCAATTCCTGCAACCGTTCTTCATGTTTTAGCCGCCAGTCCTCTAATCATCTTTGTTGCTCTTTTCTGCACTCTTTCTAGAGTCTCAACATCCTTTTTACATTGTGGCAACCAAAACTGAATTCAGTATTCCAAGTGTAATTTTACCACTTCTTCTATCATCAATATTCAACTTTTTTTTTCTTAGTGAAGTCTGGGATACTTTTCTTCCTATTGCAGGAATGCTGAGTTGTGCCTCTCTTTTTTTAAAGAAACTATTGATGAATGCTCTTTTCTGAGCCTATGCATGTTTTCTTCCAATGGGAGGCCATGAACGTCATTGTTCAGTTCCAGGGGCCTTTCATTGGACTGGGCTAGTGCAGATAGTAGGGAATTTGGTTGTAAATTGAGAACCACCTGTAGACAGTGAGCAAACCCCACTTCCTTCTGGCACTGATGATGTTACCTAGATGGGTAATGAAATGTCTGCAAGAAACCAACCAAGCTCAGAGAACATCAAGGACATCACAATCATCCTCCTCTTAAATTATATTTAGAAGTTGGAAAAAAGATTTAACATTTCAAAAAAAAAAAGAATTGAAAAAAATGAAAAAAGAAATTGAAAATATTTCACCCGCCTGTAGTGTACATTGCAAAATTTGAGCTCACTGCTTTCTGCTTATTGGCTGAAAGTCACGAAGGTGGCTTTCCTGTATAAGGTTTGTCTTAAACTCACCGTCTACTGCCGATTGGTTAAGTCACTCAGTTGACTCTCATTTGTTTGTCAGGGCTAGACCTTATTACGCCTATTGCAGGGTTCACTGTCTCCTGGTGATTAGCCCAAAGTCCCCTAGCTGGTTCTTCTGCCTATTACAGGACTTGAGAGTTACCTTGTCTCCTGGTATCTAACCCACTACCTTTGACTTCTAAACAAAATTGGTTCTCATTTAGGAGATTGTGTGAGCCAATCTCTCTTAACTGACTAAGGACCTAAACCAAGGTGCTTCTTTCTGGCAACCTCCCTGAAAAGGCAGTGTCTCCTCAACATAATGGCTGTTGCTTAGACATGTCATCTCTGTGGAGTCACTTTTGCTCTGATGTCACAATAGAGGTAAGGGAGGGGGCAGAGCAGCCTGTAACTGTCAGGGAAGACCCAGTTTATCATCATCCAGGCCAGCTCCCTGCTTCCAGAAACTGCTGGCATGGCTGCCCAAACCCTCTGTGGTCATATCTGCCTCTATCTGCTCATGGCCTTCTTTGTGGTGGGGGCCAAAGTCCCCTGTGAGCCGCATTTACGCTCCCGAAAACCCCTGCTGGAGTCTTTACAATGGGAAGCCCACTGGGTGCCCCTGATGATTATGTTTAAGTTTAAGTTTAATCAGATTTGTATGCCACCCCTCTCCGCAGACTCGGGGCGGCTCACAGCAATAACAATACAATGTAAAACAAATCTAATATTTAAGTTAATTTAAAAAACACTACAAATTAAAACCAATCATACACACTAGCATACCATGCATAAATTTTATAAGCCTAGGGGGAGGGAACATGTCAATTCCCCCATGCCTGACGACAGAGGTGGGTTTTAAGGAGCTTACGAAAGGCTAGGAGGGTGGGGGCAACTCTGATATCTGGGGGGAGTTGGTTCCAAAGGGTCGGGGCCGCCACAGAGAAGGCTCTTCCCCTGGGTCCCGCCAAACAACATTGTTTAGTTGACGGGACCCGGAGAAGGCCAACTCTGTGGGACCTAACTGGTCGCTGGGATTCGTGCGGCAGAAGGCGGGCCCAGAGGTAATCTGGTCCGGTGCCATGAAGGGCTTTATAGGTGATGACCAACACTTTGAATTGTGACCGGAAACTGATCAGCAACCAATGCAGACTGCGGAGTGTTGGTGTAACATGGGCATATTTAGAAAAGCCCATGATAGCTGTCGCAGCTGCATTCTGCACGATCTGAAGTTTCCGAACACTTTTCAAAGGTAGCCCCATGTAGAGAGCATTACAGTAGTCGAGCCTTGAGGTGATGAGGGCATGAGTGACTGTGAGCAGTGACTCCCGGTCCAAATAGGGCCGCAACTGGTGCACCAGGCGAACCTGGGCAAACGCTCCCCTCGCCACAGCTGAAAGATGTTTCTCTAATGTGAGCTGTGGATCGAGGAGGATGCCCAAGTTGCAGACCCTCTCTGAGGGGGTTAGTGACTCCCCCCCCAGGGTGATGGACGGACAGATGGAATTGTCCTTGGGAGGCAAAACCCACAGCCACTCCGTCTTATCAGGGTTGAGTTTGAGTCTGTTGACACCCATCCAGACCCCAACAGCGTCCAGGCACCGGCACATCACTTCCACTGCTTCACTGACTGGGTGATTCACTGATTATGCTGGGTGGCTGCTGTGCTATGGCCTGGAGCATCCTTTTCATTGCCTATGACATGGGCCAGGAGCGGGGGAGGATGCTACCACAGATCCCTGCTGCCCAGGAGGAGGAGCAGGAGGAGGAGGAACCCAGACAGGTGAGCATTGGGGAAAAGTCCTGGAAGACCATTGGAGAGAGGACCAAGAGGGAAGCTTAATATCTGGGTTCTCCCGGGAGCCATGAGAAGGTGGAACTGACCACCATCTGAGATGAGTTCACATGATATGGACACTCAGCCAAAAAACCAACCTGGCTGCATTCACAACATATGGAACCCCTAGAGAATTAAGGCCTTATTGGTTTATCTTAATAGATGGCTATCTGCATTGCATAAAAGAAGTTGAGGTAGCTAATAAACAAATGCAAAAAAAATAATTTTAAAACAGAATTATTTATTTTAGATGTTAAAAATTACAGTGAAATTAATACCTCACCAGCGCCCTGGGTTCACTGTCTTATGAAAAACACACACAGAGAAACATACATACACATACAAAAGTAAATTGGGTGGAAAAACTTTTTTTTTGCAAGGGAATTTAAAAAAAATAAATTAATTGAATGCTACTTTCCTTGCCTAGAACCAGTCAATCAAGCATTTAGAATGTCTTCAATACATTAATGCATTGTTTCTCAACCAACAACAACTTTAAAATATCTGTACTGCAACTCCCAGAATTCACCTGCCAGCAGGGGGAATTCTGGGACTTAAAATCCACAGATACTGGCTCTGGAATTCTGGCAGTTAATCCACCCATTTTAAAGCACATTGACTTGGGTATTCTGCCAGTTGAAGTCCACAAATCTTAAAACATGTTGCCTGGGGCATTCTGGGAAAAGAAGCATCTACTGAAAGGATGGCCTTCAAAACCCCTAAGCCTGGCGTATTTTTTTCCACCAACAGATGCCTCCAGAGGAGACGAAGGAAGACTCTAACCTGCTAGAAAGTAAAATCTCAAAAGAATTGCTTGGGACTCCGTTACAGGCAAAAGGCTCCAGAGAGGTAATTGAGCTGAATCAAAAAGGATCCCAAGAAACAATTGGGAATCTCCAACAGAGTGAAGAAAGCAAAGGAGCCAACGAGGGACTTGAAAATCAACCGGAAATCAAAACATTCCAAGATGGAGTCGAGAACCAGCTGGTAATAAAAGGATCCCGGGAGGGGATTGGCTCTCCTCTCCTGCAGGGGGAAAATGATCCTGCCTCCTTTAGATCCAACCAGGCAGAAGATCAGCCATGTGGGAAGCTCTGGGCCACCATGGAGAAGGAGCTGGAGAGGCTCCTGAAGCTGCTGCGTTTCTGCCAGTCCTCTGAGCCAGGTCCCCTGATTGAGATGCCTCTGGCCCCTGCAGTTGAGGAAGCCACACTGCCTCCAGCCACAGAGACTCCCAACCCGGCAGCAGAAGAGATCCCGCATCCTACCCCAGCACAAGAGCCACCAAACGTCCCACCCGAGGAGACCCCAAGGTCACCCAGCTCCAGGCAGAGTCTGGCTACGATGCATCTCATCATCTGTGGCCTTCCCAACTGTACATGTCAGAACAGGGGCCGAAGAAGACGGGATGGGAGCAGTGTTTCCTCTAATTTTTTTGGGGGGTGGGCAGAAAAGTATAGTGTCTGAGCTGCAGTCCCTTTGGGACTGGGCGGCACAGAAATAATAAACAAACAAACAAACAAACAAATAAAAAACCCACCCTGTTTTGCCTCAGAGAATTTCAAAATAAAATACTGTACTGTGTGTCTATAACAGTGAGCTCATAATAGGGCAACTCTATCAATATCAAAATGCCACTTAAATAGTTGAGCTAGTTTCAAACTAGATTTTGATTTTCTTTCTCTCTTCCTTACTCCCATTCTTTTTCTTTCTCTTTTCCTTCCTCTCTTTTTTCTATCTGTTTCTCTCTCTTCCTCTCTTCCTCTCTCTCTCCTTCCCTCTCACTCTTTCCCTCTCGGCTTCTGGGCAGGTTTGGAAAACTCTGAGTTGATGATGATTTTTAAGTGAGCGATTGCTCACTGCTCAGCTTAGAGGGAACTATGGATGGGAGCAGAGGGTGCAAATAAACTCTGTGCACACTCAGAGGCTGTGGTGCCTGCTTTCCACAAAGGCTGGTTGGGAATGCCTCACAAGCGTGGCCTGTGATGGGCAACCATCATCTTGCCTCTAATTAAAATGGGCCAAGTTGGTTTAGGAAGGGACGGGAGACCACAAAACGAGCCCCACTCTGCGTGGAAAGAAACAAGGGTGCACCACTTCCACATTGTGGCCCAATAAATCGTGAACACAGGTTCTAAGGGCCCCAGGTGGGAAACCTGGCGTCACCTGGCCTAATCTAAATAACCCCACTTGGTTGGGAACCCATCTGCGAAGCCCTTTAAAATATCCCAGCAATGTTCAGGTTGGTCATGTGGATGACCCTATTCATGACCATCTCGAGTTACGCCCTTGATGGGCAGGCTCCATTATGGTTTAACTTCAAGACTACCTGTATAATTTATCATTTTCCCTCTAAGTAATTAAAATTCTAAGCCTCTGAGTGTCCTTTTACATGGAGTGGCATAAACCCAATGAAGTAAATAAACAAAATTATATATACAATTATGTAATGAAATATGGAACAAAATGTACAAAATATACTAAATTTAAAATATGATAGTTATATAAATGCATTAGATATGCATATGTACTTTAATAATAATTCTTTTTAAAAAAAGCTAAGTACAGCATTAGAGAAATTAGGGTTAAAATGCAATGTACAATTTAAGTATAAACATACAAAGTACAATGATCATATCTTCTTGGGAAAAAATAAAAGACCTAATTTAGGGGGGCAAAACTAAAAAATGTTCATAAAGATAGAAAAAATATTATGTTTGCAACTGCTTTACAAAGTAAAACGAGGAAAAACAAGAAAACTATGATGCCTAAAACACGATCTAAGTATTGCCCACAAGATCATATGCTGCAATGTTCTACCTGTCAATGACTACTTCAGCTTCAATCGCAACAGCACAAGAGCACGCAACAGATTCAAACTTAATATTAACCGCTCCAAACTTGACTGTAAAAAAATGACTTCAGCAACCGAGTTGTCGAAGTGTGGAACTCATTACCTGACTCAGTAGTGTCCACCCCTAACCCCCAACATTTTTCCCTTAGACTATCCACGATTGACCTCTCCAGGTTCCTTAGAGGTCAGTAAGGGGCGTGCATAAGTGCACCAGTGTGCCTTCTGTCCCCTGTCCAAT